>NC_028358.1:18255501-18270645 GCF_000741045.1 Vigna radiata var. radiata | reverse complement strand
TCAGTCGAGAGTCAAAAGTTGTTTTTAGCGATATTATGCTTGTTTTGCATTGTTTTGTAGTGATTTTGATGAAAGTGAAGATTGGGGTTGAAGATGAAGATCATAGACTCAAGATAGAGGAAGAAAATTGAAGAAAAGAAGAGTCAAGAAACCGCCTGGCGGCAAAATTCACCGTTGGGCGGTCCAAGGCGAGGAGAAGGTACTTGGCGTGGGCGCTGGGCAGATTTGCGATTAGAGGCAAACCGCCGAGTGGCATAAGTGTGCCGCCGGGCGGTTGTCCGCTGAGCCTGGGCCTGTTTTCTGTGACGCTCCTCAGCTATGAATAGCCCTGTTACGATTTCATTCTCATTCTTTTGACAGAAGAGGGCGGCCAGACCTAATTTTCACTCCTTGGAGAAGATCTCTTGGATGCTTAGGCTCCTTTTCATCCTATCTAGGGTTTGCTCTTCCATTCTTCTGCGCTTAATGCTTTTATCGTTTAACTCATTCGATAACTATTGTTTGTCTCTATTGATACGGGAACGTACAGTACTGTCATGAATTGGTGAGAAATTCCTTGATTAAACAATACCAACCTAGGGATAGGGGGTATGACGATCAATTGTTTTTGCTTTTGTTCTTAATGCATTATTAATTGCTAGGGGAGGCTAGGGATAGCAAGCCGGTAATTAGTAATAGGCTCTTTTCACCGAGGGATCGNGTTAAGGGTAGGCCAAGAAAGTTTGCATAACAATTAGATAATCGAGCACATTAAACAAGAGGAGTAGATAAGAGGGAGTGAATAAGAAGAAATTGTAAACCCCCAACAACTCCATTCATCCATAGTCTTTTTCGTCAATTGAATCAAACACATTGCATGTTTATTTTCTGTCTTTGCATCCACAACAATTAATTATTTCTCTACAAGTCTTAGGATTTTAATTCACATGAACGATCCTTTCGATTCTCGTGGGAAGAACGATATTGGGCATTACCGATTATATTACTTGCACGATCTGGTACACTTGCCAGTGAATCAACAGTCGACTAAGAGAATTATTCATAATCCCTTTCACATACATAAATTAACCCATCTCAAAGGTATGCACAAAAGTGTTTGAACTACGAAGGCAATTTTCACGTGTAGTTGAATGGACATAGGGAATTTCTTCACCATGTAATGTCCAAATCTTGTATTTGTCATGAATCCTTATTGGTATAGGTGAACTTTAACCACCTCATCTTTCAAAATTCTAGTACATTCCATGGAGATCTAATCCCTCCAGTAAGAGTTTAATATTTATATTGTTGAGTCGTCCGGACAAAGTCTTCAACTCCCAAGACAAGTTTCCTTCAAACGTCTCTTATCCAACCGCGATCGATGGAAACTTGTCCTTGTTCGTCATAAGCCAAAGGACGAAAATTTTCAGTAAATTAATGGTGAAGTGATACTTGTATTGTTGTGAATGAACATGCAGATGTAGGGCAAGCTTCGAACATATGAAGGAACCAGTCATACCTAGAAACTTAAACAGTTATTTGCTTCTCCAGACTTATCTACTTTCTCAAATTAAAACTTATTTAATTGGGCTAAATATAAATTAAGGATGTGACAAGCTAAGAAGTCATTGAGAGCGTTAACGAGTTACCAAAAAGCAAGCCACAATTGGATGTAAGAATGTGAGAAATATCAACATTATAAACAACAACATGAGAACGCTTGGGTCAAAATATTTTGTGCAGATTTTATACATTAAGATGTATGGATGAAAGATCTTATGAATTAGTTCAAAATTTCTGAAAATGTAGTAACTAAACAAAAAAGTATGGTGAAGAAGAAAAACAAAAAATGATGAAAAGTTGAAAATAAAGAAAAGGAAATTCTAGTAAGAGTTTATGAAATAGGAAATCAATGTGGTAGATTATGTCTTGCCCTTAAACTCACGTAAATTTGACTTTTAGAAATTAACTCATGCTAAGGTACCAACTATTCGAGACCTTTAAGGACAACTAAATGCACATGCACATGGACAAAGAAAGAAAAATTAAAGGGAAACATAGTAAAAAGGCAAACAAGTGCATAAAATCTAATCAAAGTGGTATGGTTGACCAAAGGGTTGATTTTTGAATCTAAAACTTCAATTGTTATTTTGGCTATTGGAGATCAAAGACAATAATTGTTTGCACATGTTGGAAACTCAATGGATCATTGAAGACCTAAGTGGAGTGGAGTTTCACTTAATGAAGGCTAACTTTATCATGTTTACTTTAGATTAGTTAATTAACGTAGGTTTTCTAGTTTTAAAAGTACGAGAGGAGCTAACTAGGTTGGTTAGTGTTCCTGCTGTGGGTGTCTTCGAGTCTTCCTACGCCGTCCTCTGCTATTAGTCGCCCGGTCCTGCACTCTTCGTGTTCGGTTGTCCGTTGATCTAAGTTAAGACGTCTCTTGTTAAATCCGACCGGGTACCTGCTAAAGGCACTCCAACGCTCAAGTTAGTGTTCGGTCTTTTAATATCAAGGGTAGAGATAGAAAGAGAGTGAAATAAATGTGCATTAAATGTGTCTGCCTACCTCTTACCTTTGACTTATATTTATAGTTTTCTTCGTGGGCCGATGATTAGTGAAACCTTAATTACGGCCCAATCATAGCCCCACCACAGTTGATTTGGTCTTACCTTAATCTTGCATGTTTACCATACCTTAACCTGCAACCTCTGCCGATCGTCCGCACCGTCCGTCTTAATGGGTGATTCTGGTGAAAAATTGATGCGTCTTGAGCTGATTCTTTCAACTGTTTGGGTTTAAGGTGTCGTCCGTCCCGGATGCTGTCTCTGGACGTCCGGTACATAAGCCCCGTAAGCCCTCAGCGACTTTGTTGCTGTAGGACTTTTGGAGGTAAAAACAAGAAAAGATTTGACGACGGTCGTAACTATCTCCCGGTACCCAGTGTCCGTGTGAATTCTTCAAGGTTTTTCTTACAAAGGGAGGTTGCGCCCGGTGATGATTATCGGCCCGCGCGCTATGGCGAGCAGACACGACAAGCCGCTGCTAATTTCCTCGCAGCGTCGTATCGTGTGCGGCAGCTCGAAGGTACGCCGATGAGGTCTTCTCGGTTACCGTCCGCTTACCCGGGGTCTACGGTTCTGCCACTACTGCTGAGATGACGACCCTTTATGGATCCTGATTGTTTGTCATGTTGGACCTTTACATGCTTGGTTGCGGTCCGGATGGTTACCCAGGGTACACAAGCCCCCCAAGCCCGAGGCGATGGTTCGCCGTAGGGTTTTTGACGTTGATGGTGTGTCGTGCGGGGGACCTCATCTTAAACTGTCGCATTGGACAGAGGAGGTTTTAGGCGGGAAAAGACACGTGGCATGAAGGTGGGGTGGGAGTTGTAACTTCCTTTTGATCTGGATCATTCATCGTGGTAGTGGTGAACGGTGAGGATTTGTTGCGGTTTTTCAAAAAAAAAATTCTATAAATAGGGGTGGGGGAGATGCTACGACTACCTTTCTCCTTACCTTCAACCCCTATTCTTTCATTTGCACAGGTAATAAAATGGTGGTTGTGTGTGTTGAGTCATCTCTGGAGTCGTCAGGCCGCGGCGGAGACGGTGAGGGCGTGGGTGGCGGTGACAGCAGCAGTGGGTCGTCGTCAACAGCGTCATCCGGATCTGATAGTGATTCGTCCTTCGAGGGGCCGTCCGGGGAAGCTGAGGGTCCGTCTAACCCGCCGGTGCTGGAGGAGGTTGTGACTATTGCCCAGGGGTCTGCCCGCCGGCTACGAGTAGGCGGATCTTCTATGGAGCCCCCCTCTTTTTATTGTAAGGGGGTGTGACTGTGGATCCGGTCGCCCTGGTTCCGGTTGGGATCCTACCTCGAATCGACGGTTATGATTGGGCCGGCTTCGACGCGAATACCCAAGCGTCCAGTATTTCGCACATCGGTCTCCAAGATTGGGTGGACCGGTCATACTTGGTTAGGGATACGGCGGATGCTCGGTTGATAAGGGCGGCGGTGAGCCGAGAGAACGAACGGGTCTGCGATGGGAAGGGAGCCGGTTCTGAAGATTGTTTCTTCATGTATGCAAATCTTTTTGCCCAGTTGCATATCCGTGTTGCCTTTACCAACTTTCAAGCCGACCTGCTGCGGGAGCTGAACGTGGCGCCTATGCAGCTGCATCCGAACGCCTGGGCGGCCGTTCAAGCCTTCGGCGTGGAGTGCATGGTGGCAGGTGTCTCCCCCACTGTTCGATCTTTCTTGCATTACTTCGATGTTCATCCACCCCCAAAGGGAGGTTAGGTTTCTTTGTCCTTGGTGGGGGCTCGCACGTTATTCAAACCTTACGCCGAGTCGTTCAAGAACTTCAAAGACCAATTTTTTAAGGTCGTTATTACCGAAGCTGGCCGTTCGGATTTCTTTGACGCGGAAGGCTCCCCTTTGTTTCCCTTGTACTGGACGGAGAATCCTCGCAAGATGAAAGCCATTGCTAAGCAAGAGTTGGAAATGGAGGATTTCTGCGTAGTAGACATTATCGACACCCTCTCACGCCGCGTCCCTACCCGTTGCCTGGTCGATTGCATTCCTTTCGAGGATTGCGCTCAGAGAGCGCTCGGTATGTGATTCATTCCATTTTTCATTTTTAGTGGAGTCGTAACTTAGTTGAATTTTCTATTTTCTTTCAGATTGTATGGCGACTCCTGGACCCCGCAAATCCAACTTCCGGGCCGCCAAGAAAGCCTCGGCGCGGGCTGCAAGCTCCAGCCAAGAGTAGGTCGTCCCTCCTCCTATGCGTCCTCCTCCATCTGCCCGGGTGACGGTTGCCTCCCTCGGAACCAAGACGGTACCTCTGCCGCTGTCCAACTTCATGTTGCCCCTCTGGCTGATCCGTCGACCGCGGCCACCAATAATCCTGCAATCGAGGTGGGTTCGGAGTCAGCGCCGGCCACGACGTCCGCGCACAGGAAGAGGAAATCGCGAAAAGGAAATCGTCGGCCACCAATAATCCTCCAAGAAATGCCGCCGCGAAGGCAAAGAGCCGGCTATCCCGCTTCTTGGTGGTGTATTCAGCCCGGACTACAATGTGAGTCGGTTCATCGATTTCCATCGGGGACCGGCCTATCTGGCCTTGTTAGAGTCGCTGCCCGGTCGCGTCATTCTGGACTCCGTTTTCGAGATGGCCTCGCGAACGGCTAGCTTTGGTATAAAGCGAGAGAGGGCCGTCAGGCGGCCGACAAGCCTTTGGATATCTTTCACAGTGCCCGGGCTCTGCATTTCTAATACTGCTCCACACTTGTCCGGGTTAGCCTCAATTCCTCGGGATGTCAACATGAATCCTAAAAATTTACCGGCCGCCACACCAAATGTACACTTGGCCGGGTTGAGCCTCATCCCATACCTCCGTATCTGTCTGAAGACTTCCTCTAAGTCTTGCAAGTGCTGATTCCCCTGTGCAGACCGTACGACCATGTCGTTGACATAGACATCCATGCATCGGCCTATTTGTTCGGCCAATACTTGGTTCATCAACCGCTAGTAAGTGGCGCCGACGTTCTTCAAACCGAAGGGCATGACTTCATAACAGAAGTTGGCTTGATCGGCCATAAAGGCCGTCTTCTCCCTATCCGGTCCATGCATGGGTATCTGATTATACCCCGAGTATGCGTCCAAGAAGCTTAGAATTTGATGACCAGACGCCCCATCCACGAGGACGTCAATGCTAGGCAAAGGATAAGAGTCCTTTAGGCAGGCTTTATTTAGGTCGGTATAATCCGTGCACATTCGCCATTGGCCGCTAGCTTTCTTAACCATGACCACATATGCTAACCAAGTGGTATACGTGATCTCTCGGACGAACCCTGCCACCTGTAACTTCCTTACCTCCTCCTGGACGGCCCTCCTTTTCTCTTCGCCATCCTCCTCTTCTTTTGGGGTACGGGTCGGGCTTCTCTAAACAAGGACAAGCGATGCGACATGATAGAAGGGTGTATCCCTAGCATGTCGGCAGCTGTCCAGGCAAACAGATCCCGATTGCGCTATAGAGTCACCCTCAGTCGCTTTTCTACTTCTTCCTCCAGTCCCCGAGCAATGGTGGTTACCTGAGTGGGATCTTTCCCTACTATCATAGGTTGGGTCTCCCCCAGCGGCTCAAGGCGATCTTCCGTATTGGTCCGGGGATCTAGGTCGGCCATTGCGACGTCCGTACCACTCGTCCTCCTCCTCATTTCCCGAGGATACATCTTAAGGCCTGCGGCATAACACTCCCGCGCCACTTTTTGATCAGCACGGATGGTGCAAATTGTACCTCGGCTGGTAGGATACTTCATCGCCAAGTGGGGGGTGGAAACAATGGCGCCAAAGGAGTTCAGGCACAGGCATCCTAACAAGACATTATAGGACGTGTTGGCGTCTACTAGTAAGTATCTTATTCTCTTATCCTCGCCTTCTCGGCCGACCCCCAGAAGCGTCCACAAGTCTAGATATCCCTTGGTGTCGACCCGTTCCCCAGCAAACCCCATCAACTATTCATCGTAAGGTACTATGAGGTAATCCGAGATATCCATTTGCCTAAATGTCTTCCAGTAGAGTATATTAACCGAGCTTCCTTGATCCACTAACACCTTACTCACCCCGTAACGGGCAATCTCGACCGTAATGACCATCGGGTCGTCTTGTTCTGGGTCAGGTGCATGAAAATCCTCGTCAGAGAAGGTGATGGGGGGCATCGTCCTCCTAGGGACTTCTACGGCATGTATAGACCGCAGATGGCAAATACTTCTATTTCGTCCTGACGATGAAGCCCCACCGCCGGCGAATCCTCCAAAGATAGTGTTGATCACTGCTCTCAGCGGCCTCCCACTCCCACCGGCCCAACTCCTACTCCGACTTCTGCTTCTATCCCTATTTCTCCTTTCGGGACTTCCGGTTCTTCCGGCCTGCCCTTGTTGATAATGCGGGCGCTCATTCCGGCGGGTGGTACGTTCGTTAGCGCCTCCTATGCTGCGGCAAGTTCCTTCGGCTCCTTTCCCAAGTTCAGGGGTGTCTGGCAGGAGACGTTTCATGCCGATATGTCCGGATGTACTGTTTAAGATGCCCGGCTTGGATGAGTTCTTCTATCCAGTCCTTAAGTGTCATGCAGTCTTCGGTGTCGTGGACCATATTCTGGTGATATAGACAATGCTTACTGTTGTCAGCTCTAGGCGGTGTAGGGCGTTTTTGTGGGGTTCGCATTACTTGCGTGCTCAAAGCCTCGTGCAATATCCGAGCTCGGGGAGCGTTTAGGGGGGTATACTGGGAAAGCGGGGGCCTCTGGGTCCCTCTCGTCCCTTCGCAGTACCCGGACGGTGGGATTGTCCCTGCTGCTTCCCCTCGCCCCTGTCCTTCGCCTCTTGAACCTCTCTCCGGTAATTCTGCTTCATCTCCTCCACTCGGGCCTCATCCGCCGCCCTCTGGTGTAGTTCCTCTAGGGTCTTAGGTGGGGTACGACAAACGCTTTCTTTGAATGGTCCCGGCCTGAGGGCCGGCATCACATACTGTAGGGTCATTTCCAGGCTCAAACCTCTGACCCGTCGAACTGTCTTCGTGAACCGGTCCATAAAGGTTTTGAGTGGTTCCTCCTTTCCCTGCTTCAGATTCATCAAGTCGACCAGGGTGACGTCCTGCGCTCGGCATGCGGCAAACTGCTCATTAAACATGCCACTCAAGCTTTTAAAGTTCTCCACCGAGCCGTTGGGGAGAGAATTGAACCACTCCAAGGCTTCGCCTTCAAGGGACAATGAGAACGCCCAACACCATATGGCATCGCATCCCGTACGGAATGCCATAGTGTTAGTGAATGACTTGATGTGCGCCTCAGGATCAATGGTGTTGTCATACATTTTAAACTGCGGGGGAACGAACTGGTCCGAAATGCGCACGTCCATTACCGCCTGCGCGAAGGGTACCGGGACTGAAGGTATCTCCGGCTTTATTAACACCAAACTTTCTTCTTTCTTCTCTTCCTCCATATTCCTCCTCTCCTCTTCCTGACGCCGATCGTCCTACCCCCGAGCACTACTATGAGCCTCCTTACTGCCTTCACCGGTCTCCTTCCCCTTTTCCCCTCTTAGCTGAGCCAGGCATTCGGCTCGCACCGCTGTCATTTCCTCCTCGTGCCTTTTCTGCATTTCCTCGTGCCGCCTTTGCATTTCTTCCATCCTTATCTCCAAAGCTCGAATCACTCTGCTCGCCTCGTCGGTGCTCGTATTTCTCGTGGTCACCATTGGTTATAATCCTCCATCCCCACGGTGGGCACCAAAATGTTCCTGTTGTGGGTGTCTTCGGGTCTTCCTACGTCGTCCTCTGCTATTAGTCGCTCGGTCCTGCACTCTTCATGTTCGGTTGTCCGTTGATCTAAGTTAACACGACTCCTGTTATATTCGGCCGGGTACCTGCTAAAGGCACTCCGACGCTCAAGTCAGTGTTCGGTCTTTTAATATCAAGGGTAAAGATAGAAAGAGAGTGAAATAAATGTGCTTTAAATGTGTCTGCCTACCTTTTACCTTTGACTTATATTTATAGTTTTCTTCGTGGGCCGATGATTAGTGAAACCTTAATTACGGCCCAATCATAGCCCCACCACAGTTGATTTGGTCTTACCTTAATCTTGCGTGTTTACCATACCTTAACCTGCAACCTCTGTCGATCGTCCGCGTCGTCCGTCTTAATGGGTGATTCTGGTGAAAAATTGATGCGTCTTGAGTTGATTCTTTCAACTTTTTGGGTTTAAGGTGTCGTCCGTCCCGGATGCTGTCTCTGGACGTCCGGTACAGTTAGTCTATTGGAGGGAGGAAATTCATTATAAATAGCTTTGGAAGAAAGAAAATAAGGGATACCACCGCTCACATAAAACAATATGAACCATCTCCATAACATAATTCACCACTACATCACAACTCATGTAATACATTAACAAGAAAAGTATATTTATTTCACTTTTCCTTTTCATGAAAATCATCTCATTAAACCATAAAAATGAGTAGATTAAGGGAAAAAGTAAGTAGGCTAGTATTGTCTATAAGAAGAAACAAGTCTTCACATAGTTTAATCTAAAGTTTTCTAAAATAAGCACTACAAAAGAAATTGTAAGTATGTACACGATGCCAATGGCATTCAAGCTTCAACTGTTGATCAAAATGCATTACACTTTGAAGCCTTAATTTGGGATATATCCCCCTTAGCCTTAATAACCGTACAAATCCTCTGCCATCTCCTAATAATTCTTATCATTCTTTAATTTAATATTGACTATGAAACATTATCTATCTAGTCTACCAAATTTGACAAGCCACTAGTGCAGAAAGGGCTTTAGACGTCAGTTATTTTGGGCTTTTAACGTCACTTCAAGAACTGACATCTATACGGGTGATGTTAATGGGACATCGAAATTCTGTAGGTTTGACGTCCATATAGACGTCGGTTTAGTGCAAAGCGCGACATTTATAAAGACATCAGACCCTGATCGGACTGACGTCTAAGGTGGCCATAGACATCGGTCAGTGACACGTTCAACGTCTATAAAGTCGTCAAACATTCCATTAACTGACGTCTGTGGGAACTATAGACGTCGGTCAGTACATTAACCGACGTCTTAAAATGAATTTTCTTTGTATTTTGGTGCAGTTTTCTCATGTCTTTGGGTAGCGTAGTAGCACCTCCTTCCTTTGCTAGTTTCTTCGTACGAAATATTTGTGTCTTTTGGACTTCTCATGGCATTTCAACCCTAGGACAAACTTGGGTTGTTGCCTAGGTCCATTCCGACTGCCACTGAAAAAATATGATGAGAATACGGTGTCGTATTCTTTTTCGTTGGTGGTCGAAATGGTCATAAGCAACAACCTAAGTTCGTCTTTGGGTTGAAATGCCATGAGAGATCCAAAAAACGCAAGTTTTTCTTATGAAAAAACTAGCAAAGGGAGAAGGTGCACTACGCTACCCAAAGACAAAAGAAAACCAACCAAAACACTACGAAAACTCATTTTAATCGGTTCAAATGAAAGATGAAACATAAAAAGGAGATCAAACGCACCTGGAAATGCAGTGCAACGGAGAGAAAAGGCAAAGACGGTGAAACTGCTGGTTCGCACAGTTATTTAACAAGAAATAAGACGTCCGGTGGTCACAAACCCGACGTCTATAATTCCATATACGTCGGTCGCCTCACTAATGTTACGTCCATTCGATTTAAAAATTAATATTTGTGTTATATATAGACGTCGACTTGGAGGGATGAGACGTCCAGTTGGTGGAAACGAATGACTTTTCACATACCTGGTCAGATTATAAACGTCTGTTTCGGCGGGATCCAACGGTTAAGACGTGGAAAAGAGTGACTATTCACTTACCCGACAAACATATAGGTGTCAGGTAGCAGGTTCCTCGACATCTATGGTCTGACAGGTAGGTGAAAAACTATTAATTTCCGCCATATAGACGTCGGTGCCCACTCAGAACCGACGTTTATATGTCTGAAAGAAATGACTCTTCACCTAACTGTCAGACATATAGACGTTAGATGGGTTGGCCCCGACGTCTACAACACTAACGACGTCGAAGAACATGATAACTGACGTCTATGGCCAACTTATTTACGAAAATGCCACCGGTCATCAATATACGTCACTCTTACCCTTAACCGACATCTATGAGGTGACGTTAAATAACATTTTTACACTAATAGTATCATTTTCAAAATAAATAAAACACATTCCCCAAATCCCCAAATCAGAGCTTACAAGTTAACTTAAGGATATGGCAATAAAGAGTTTCAAAGTCATGTACTGTTAGCAATGTAAGCAATCAAATTTTCTCACAAACACCAAGTTTATTTCCTAAGTACAATTCAAACCATGGATGGAATATTTGAAACACCAAAATCAAAATCCAACCAAACGAAAACAAAAAGACATCACAAAACTATGGCTCGAAAGAGAAGATAAAAATGGCCACATCTAATGATTGAGGTTTCTCAATTATGCTTCTTTAGAGCTTCAACGCATGAGAACAATGGCCTTTAAAACACAATCCACTATGAGTGAGTCGTGATAGAGCCAATTTTCTAAATAAAAAAACGAGAGACTTATCACTAATGGCAAACGACGACGAGATGGACAGAAAACGTCGATAGCCAGTAAGACAAACTAAGCTTGGTGAGAAGCACAATGAGAAAAGTAAGACAATTTTTTCGCTAAAAATGTAATGACAAACTAAGCTTGGTGAGAAGCACAATGAGAAAAGTAAGACACAATTTTTTCGCTAAGAAAAGAAAAAATAGACTTTCTCAATTTTTAAACAAATTTACTAAAACCTTATCAACGACTTTGACGCATATACTTTATAAATTAATTATTTAGAGATATTTCTATTTATAAATTAACTAAAATAATTCGTTAATAACACAATATTTCTAATAGAAAAACATTTGTCGATAAATTTAATATTTTTTTTAGTGAATTTAGCTTTATAATCTGTAATTAAGTTTTGTAATGGTTTGAATTATATATATATATATATATATATACTGTGCTCTCAGTACTATCAGTTACAGATTTTGGCTGAAGGTCTGAGCCCCTACCATCTGTTGTAATAGGCATACACAGTACACTGGAAATTACACGTGAAGTATGCTGATGAGAAGTATGAAAACATAAATAGAATGACCCATTGCATTAGCAAAGAAGGACGCAAAATTGTTTGGAATCTAGATAGAGGTGGAGTGGTGGAGCCGTAAGGAAAGGACGAAAATGGTTGGGAAAAAGAGTGAGTGTGATGGTGATTTTGACGTGAGGCAGTTAAAGCGAAGATGGCCGCACGAGGGGAGCAACAGAGCATAGCGGCAGCTGCAGCGAGTCGTACCCACAAGTCACCTTTTTTTCTCACGACGATTCTTGCTGTCGGCTAACTCTGTTTCCTTGACCCACCACACACTAACGCACAAACACAATTCTGGATATGTATCAGTGTTTATCTAGCACCGATCCCTATACAACCAACACTCAGACAAGGTGCGAGGATTTAATTACACAGTAAATCACCCAACATTTTGTGGTTAAAAACTTTGGATAGTAGAGACAAAGACGCCAGATTCGTGGCTTTTCAATTCTCTTTATAAATTGTGTTCAAGCCATGGAGGCAACGTTAAAACAAATGACAATAAAATTGAGTTATAGAAGGAATTTAATTCTGAAAAATTGAGTTGAGGTTATTTTCTTCTTATCTATATATTGAGTTAAAATCATGCTAATAATCACAAAATTACAAATACACATTGCATTGTGATTTTTTATAATACTAGTGTACAACAATGGATTAACGTTGTGCAAAATATTTTGTAACGTGTGGTCAAACCATTGTCTTGAGAAAAAAATTGTAAAAATTTATGTCTCATGTCATAGATAGGTGAATTCTTAACTAGTGGGATGAATAAGTAAATAAATTAATAATAAAAGATAAAATATTAATTGAACTAATGAATAGTTTTATAAATAATTATTAAAAAAATTTCATATATATTGTATGGTTTTGAAATTATGTGACTCACTCTTTATATTTTTTTCTCTTAGTTTTAGAAATTTTAATTGTTTTTATAAGATAGAAATCATATTGTGAAGACTTTTCAAATTATTTCTAACAAAGATTTTTTACTCTTCGAACTGAAATTCTTCACAACTTGGATGTAGCCTCAAATCGAGAGGGGGTTGATAACGGTTCAAAAACCGTTATTTTTATACTTAAATTTGTTATTAAACATATTTTTATGACTTAGAAATTAGCTTGAAATCATGCATTTTGCTTAAGTTAGAGAATAAGAGAATCGAAGGTGGTTTTCTTGATTTTATGCTTAGTTTTCCTTGTTATGACAGGTATTAACATGAATTGGATGAAGGAAAGTGAAGTAGCAAGGAACCGGACTCAAGAAAAGATGGAAAAGTGCACAAAGTAAGAATCACAGCCACCGTTGAGCGTAAGATCACCGCTGAGCGCCAGCTTCGCTGTGGAGATCTCTGTCAAACGCTCAAGCGCCAACGCTTAGGGCAAAATTTGAGTATCGCGCCCACCGTTGAGCGCTACTTTGTCGCTGAGTGCCAGCCTCTTCAGTGAATCCACTGTCAAACGCTTGGGCGTCAACACTAAGCATTAATCTTGAGTGTTGCACCTACCGCTAAGCGGTAATCCAGCGTTGAGCGCCAACCTCTTGGGCTTAGGATATTTTCTGCTGATTTTAATGAACTATAAATATATTTGCACGACCGAGAGAGGTTATCTTTTGGCAGAAGGAGACGTAGAAACATATTCTTCACCCCTTGGAAGCGAATTTTGCATGCGGAAGCTCCGATCTACAAATTTTAGGGTTTATATTTTCATTCTTTTCATTAATTTCATCTAGTTTCATCATGTCTATGGTGAACTAAACCTCCATTTTTGTTGGGAAAACGATGTAATCATTTGAAACTCTCATGTAATGAATTGTTTTGTCAATCTATATGCTTTACTTCATTAATTGTTAGAGTTTATCCTCTATTCCCTATGCATGCTTTGTTTAATTCATTCAATAGCGTGATCTTTGATTTTACTGTTATGGACACATACTAGGAAATCTAGACATGGGGGAATTCTCTCGGGAGCAATATTACCTAGACATAGGGATAAGAGGACTGATTGCCTTAAGCTTTTGTACGAATGTAATGTATGATCAATTGCTAGGGAGACAAGACATTATAAACTAGTAATTAAGAGTAGATTCTCTTCACCGAGACTTCAGGTTTAGGGTAAATTAGAAAGTAACATTAACATTAATGAAGGAGTCAAATTCGTAAATACATGAGAGTGGATTAGGATAAGTCGGAAACCCCAACAACATAATTCATCCATATTATTCACTTGCATATTTTCTTTGTTCAATTGGTCAACCTTTGCATGCATATTTAGTTTTCGTTTTTGCATTATAAACACCAATTTTCGTTATTCAAGTCTTAAATAATCAACAAATCACACGAATGTCTAGGCCAATGAGTCTCTAGGGAAACGATACTCGGTCTTACCGTTTATATTACTTGATACGATTTGGTGCACTTACTGGAGTCTTAACAAGTTTTTGGCACCGTTGTCGGGGACTCGTGGTTCAACTATTCTAGTAGTGTGATTATTGATTAACTTTTACTTGTTTTTCTTTATTTTGTTCTAACAAATGCTTTCTAGGGTTTTGTTTTCTTTGTGTATGCAGGATACAATTCGAACTAGGAGCAAGTAAACTTCAGAATCTCTTCTTGAAGGCCTAATTGAAACTCGAAGGAGAAGGAGGATTCGAACATCTAGAGAATTGTTTCCTTCTCCTGAGAGACTGTTACAACCCTCACCACAAGAATTTGACCAAAGTATAGAGGAGATGGCTGAGGAGGAGAATAATAGGAGACGTACTCTGGCGGATGATGAAGGTTGAAAAACAGTTATTTTCAAATTACACCCTTTAGCGATATTATGCTTGTTTTGCATTGTTTTGTAGCTATTTTGAGAAAGTGAAGAATGGAGTTGAAGATAAAGGTCGTAGACTCAAGAAAAGAGAAGAAAATTGAAGATTTGAAGAGTCGACGCACCGCCCGGCGGCAACTTACCCCGTCGGGCGGTCCAAGGCGAGGAGTAGGTACCTGCCGTTGGCGCTGGGCAGTTTTGAGGGAAACCGTCGGGCGGTAAACCCCTACCGCCGGGCGATAGTGCGATTTGTGGAAAACCGTCGGGCGCCACACTTATACCGCCGGGTAGTGGTCTACTGGGCTTGGGCATGTTTTTTGTTGCGCTCCTCACCTATATATAGCCCTATTGCGAGTTTAGATGCATTCTTTTGACAAAAGGGGGCGGCCAGACCTAATTTCACTCTCTAGAGAGGATCTCTTGGATGCTTAGGCTCCTTTTCATCATTTCTAGGGTTTGTTCTTCCATTCTTCATCCATTTTTCATCTAGATTCACCATGAAAATGGTGAACTAAACCCTATTGTTGTTGGGGGAAACAATGTAATCTTTTTATACTCTCTTTTATTGAAACTCTTGATTATTTATATGGTTTCCATATGTTTTGATTGTTAATTGTTGGGTTCTCATCTGTGCTTAATGCCTTTATCGTTTAACTCATTC
>NC_028358.1:18239959-18255261 GCF_000741045.1 Vigna radiata var. radiata | reverse complement strand
TATTAATTGCTAGGGGATGCTAGGGATAGCAAGCCAGTAATTAGTATTAGGCTCTTTTCACCGAGGGATCGGGTTAAGGGTAGGCTAAGAAAGTTGCATGACAATTAATTAATCAAGCTAATAATTCAAGAGGAGTAAATAAGAGAGAGCGGATAAGATGAAATTGTAAACCCCCAACAACTCCATTCATTCATTGCTTTCCTCTCGTTAATTGAATCAACTTCATTGCATGTTTATTTTGTGTTTTGCATCAACCACAATTAATTTTTATTTTCAAGTTTTACGATTTTAATTCACGCGAACGATAAGGCCTTTCGAGTCTCTTGGGAAAACGATACTTGGAATTACCATTTATTATTACTTGATACGATTTGGTATGCTTGCCAATTCGTTAACAAGGCGGATCACACCACTGTTGTTGGCCCTCATCACATTAATAGCATTGCAAGGCCGAGGGTCAATGCTTTGAGCATGGAGGTGAAACCGACGTTGATTCAATTGGTGAAGAGCAACCAATACAATAGACTATCAAAAGAAAGTCCATATGAGCATCTGACCACATTCAACGAGATTTGCAACACTGTGAAGATCAATGGTGTGTCAGATGAAGCTATTAACCTTAGCTTGTTTCCTTTCTCATTGGGAGGCAATGCCAAGTTATGGTTGAACTCTTTCCCGGAGGATAGCTTTACTGAATGAGAGGCTTTGGTGTCTAAATTTATGAACAAGTACTTCCCACAGTCTAAAATCAACAAAGGTAAACAAGAAATTTCTTCTCTCAAGCAAGGCATGGAGGAAACCCTAGGCCAGGCATGAGATAGATACAAAAGCTTATTGAGGAAGACACCCATGCACGATTTTGATGATGCATCAGTAGTCCTTTCATTCCTTGGAGGTCTTGGTGTTCAAACAAAGCTTATGCTAGATGCCTCAGCTGGAGGTAACATCAAGTGCAAGACTGTTGAGGAAGCCTTTGATTTGATAGAAAACATGGATGCTAATGACAATGAGATGCATAGTGAAAGAGGCGTTCTACTTCAACAAAAGGGAGTTCTTCAATTGCCAACTCAAGATGCCTTGCTTGCACAAAACAAGCTTATAACTCAGCAGTTAGAGAATCTAACAAAGACTCTTGCTCAACTACCTAAGGAGCTGAAGAATGTTCCATAGGTGCAACAACAACTTTGTGATCGTTGTGGTGGTGACCATATCAATGGTCAATGTGCTTATCCAGAGGAGGCCCAGGAAGAAGTCAACTACATGGGCAATCAATTCCAATTCCGCCAAGGTAATTACAACCAAGGGTGAAAACCTCACCCAAGCATGGGTCAAGGTCAGACTAGATAATCCGGACAAGTAGGAGCCAATTCAATAGACCACAACAGCAACCATCACCACTATGGCAACTGGTACCTGCTTTGAATGACAGAACTAGCAGGTTGGAAGAGATGTTCCAACAATTTTTGAAGATGCATGAATCCACAATGAAGAGCAATGATGCTACCTTTAGAAATTTGGAGATATAGATGGGCCAAATAGCCAAGAGGTTGGAGGACAAAGTAGATAATCAATTTGGGGCTAATACTGAGGTTAACCCTAAGGAAGATTGTAAGGTTGTAATGAGTGTTGTTGAGGAGAGAGTGGAAGTGGAAAACGAGAGTGTTGAGTTAGTAAGGAGAGAAGAAAAGGAAGAGAAAATATGTGAGGGTGAGATGGAAAAAGAAGAGAAGAAGAGGGCAGAGAAAAAAATTGAAAAAGAGGAAAAAAGTGAAAAAGATGAGAGAATTCTTCCTTATCCAAAAGGGTGTGAGAGAGTAGAGAATAAATGTGAGCGTTTTAGAGAAATCTTCAATCAATTGGAGATTACTATACCGTTGACTGAAGCACTCCAACAAATTCCTGTCTATGCAAGGCGTATAAAGCAATACCCAGGAGGAAAGATAATCTAGACGAGGAAGATATTGATGACCAGGGAAGTTGCAGTGACTTGTTGAAGAAATCATGTCCTCCAAAAGTGAAGGATCCAGGAGGTTTTACAGTTCCTTGCACTATTGGGAGTGTGAAGATAGGGAAAGCCCTACTTGATTTAGGGTCAAGCATTAATATGATGCCCCTATCTATGCTCAAAAAGATTGATGGTCTTAGATTGAAGCCAACAAAGATTTCCTTGATAATGGCCGATGGATCACCAAAGAAACCCTACGGTGTGGTGGAGGATGTTGTGATTCACATAGAAAGACTTAAATTCCTGGTTGATTTTGTCGTCATGGAGATGAAGGAGGATGACAAGATCTCAATCATTCTTTGAAGGTCGCTTATGAAGGCGGCTAAAGTAGTTATCAACGTGGATAATGGGTTGATCATGATTAAAGACCAAGAAGAGGAGGTGATCTATGATGTCTTCAAAGATAAGCAGATTCAAGTGAAGAAAGTTAGTCACAAAGCTGGAAGGAAGGATGCACCAGTGGCTAGACCTAAATCTGCAAAGCCGGTCAACAAAGGTAAAAATTGTGTTTTTATGCAGCTTAAGGAAGAAGAGAAAGTTGAAAAAGGAGGGACGATTCACTTTGACTTGGAGGATGCACAATTCAAACTTGGTACTCCTGTGAGATTCAAGAAGAAGTTGTGGGTTGTGAAAGGCTTCAAAGAGAATGGAGTAATAGAAATTGAGGCTCCAAATTTTAGGCGAATCAAGAAGGTGGATTGGAAGCAGTTGATGAGTTGTTGTGATGAAAGTAATAGAGACACCAACATTGAAGATGGAACATGAGCTTTACTGGGTCAAGCTAATGACGTTAAAGAAGCGCTTGCTGGGAGGCACCCCAGTAACCTAAAAACATTATTTCTTTTATTCTTTAATTATTTTGGTTGTGTAATTTTGAATATTGTTAAACATTGTTTATTGGGTAGCGTCTACTAAGGGATGCTAAAAGATTGAGTATCTACTAAAGGATACTAGGAAGGTACACCTACTGATGGGTGTTGGTAAGGTTTGCACCTACTGATGGGTGCTAGAAAGAGTTTGGGTCAGGCTCATGAAGTTAAACAAGAATTACTTGGGAAGCAACCTAGTTGATTGATTTACTTTTGTTGCATGTTTTAATTCTGTTCTAGTTGTATTTTAGGGTTTAATTGTTACATGTTTGAGTGGAGTGAGTGGAAATTGCATGAAATTTGAAAATTGAGAGTTGAATTTTAGTGACACTTGGTCTAATGACGCTTAGGGTGAGCCAAAAAGAGGAAAGTTGAAATCGCGCTCACTGCTGAGCGGTACTTAGCGTTGAGCGGTGGCATCGTAGAACAAGAATTGGGTTTTTAAGTTGGGCCCAGCATGAGTTGGCCTATTTCACATTTTACTAACCCTTAGGTCTCGCCCAAGCCTCTCATTTCGACCCCCACTCTCTTTTGGCATTCTCAAGCTTTCTCCAAGGCACTCTCCTTACTTTTCCCTTCACCCATCTTCTCAAAAACCCTTTCTCCACCATTTTTTCACCACTTCATCATCAAAGTTTGGGGTTTTTGTGAGAGCACAGCAGTTGGGGTTCATTCATCAACATTCTATAGCACTTTTCATACATTTGAAGTCTCTCCACCCAAGTAAGTCATACGTTTCACATTCTAGGGTTTTCAAAGCATGATTTTGTATGAGAATGTTGGTCTAAAGCATGAAATTTTAGGGATTTTGATGTTTGTTCATAATTAGTTGAAATAGACACTATTTAGACCGATTAAATTGTATGATTCAGGTATGAACGGAGAAAATTGCATGTGGGTGGGAATTAGACACCAGCTAGGGCCATTTTGTACAGTCTACACTGATACTGCTCAACGGTACCTAGCATTGAGCGCTACTCTGGAAGTTTTGGATTTTGCTTGGTTTTTCATTGTAGGTGACACTGAGGGACACTATTTTGCCCTCAAGCTGATCAGTAATGTGTTTGGACGAGTTGTTGTGGTTTGCTAACGCTTAATGAGTTTTCCTTTGGTTTTGTGAACTGTTTTGATGCAGGGATAGCCTCCTCATCTAGCAAGAGGATTAAGACTATTGGAAGCAAAAGAAGGGAGCCAGAAAGGTTTTATTCCAACAGGTTCCTCTCCAAAAGACATGAGCAGCACCACCCCCTTGTCCAAGAGAGATGCCTTTTGATGGAGAGAAAGGCATGATGGATTCCGGACCTGGCTCCATAGTTTGGAGAAGAGATGTAGAGTAGGAACTGGGAGAAACTAGCCACATACCCTGCACCTGCCAATATAGCAGTGGTGAAAGAGTTTTACACCAATGCTAAGCCACTAGGGGACTCTCACACTTGTTGGGAAACAGGTAGACTTCGTTTTAACACCAAGAGGGGGGTGAATTGGTGAGTTTTCAAAATCGAAGTCTTTTTGCAATCTTTATAAAACTTTACAAACTTTCTTGAATCACAAGTAATAGAAAATTAAGTGCAGTGGAAAAACAAAGTTGACTACAAGAATTATAAAGTCGACTAAATGTAAAAGAGTAGGGATAGAAAATTCAAATGCAAGTTTTAATACTGGTTCGGCCTTAATGCCTACATCCAGTGTCCGCCCAATACCAGGAAGCAAATGTACTATAATGGTCAAGGTTTTTACGCCAAGGCTTTTATAGAAGACCTCTACGTAAAAAGTATAAAACAACTCTCTAACCCTCTAACCAAAATATGGGCAGCAACAATACAGCAAGACTTGCAACAAGATATCCCCTCTTCTGCAATCTGCAACCCACTTTGAACAATCCTCAAAGTGTACCAGACTCCACAACTCCAACCCCTATAGTCACAACAGGTAACAACAATCACCACGGATGCCAACAAGAATCTTGATCAACCCAGAAGCACCTCAATGTGCAGATACTGATCAAGCAGTGTGTGCAGCACAATTCTCCTTCAGAAACTCCTCATAGAAAGATCACAAACGTCTTCTTGATGAGTTCTTGGAGCTCAATACCTTCAAAGAACAATCTGAAACAGAATATGGAAGTGTTAGATTTCCAAAAGTTCTCTTAAACAACTCAAGTCTCGTCTATTTATAGATTTCTATAAACCAAATGCTCCTGTAGTCGATTATACTACTAATACAGTCGACTGAATTAAATCAGTTATAATAGTTAAGACGCAATAGTAGTATTTCAGTCAAACCAATTACTTTCATAGTCAAAGAAGTTGACTATCGTTCATTGCTCAACTAACTTTTAAAAATATAGTCATTACTGTTCATGAGCGCAGCAGGATTTCAAACCAAGCAACTAATGCAGTCGAATGCATGGCGCATAAAGTCAACTTCAACATGTCAAAGCATTTTGAAATTCTTTCCTTCACAAAATCTCACATAGCACTGGTTCAGAAAATTTGTACAAAGACTTTTAGTATAGTCGATTCAATTTATAATAGTGTCGACTTTACTGTCAGCTTTGTCACACGGTTATAAGTTCACAAGAGTGCATGTGGTTTTCATCTATCAAAACATGTGAAATTCATTCAGATATGATTTAACATGTATAAGCATAGTAAATATGCATTCATATCAATATACACACATAAACATGTTCAACTAGATATCAATCAATAAGTACGGAACATGAAAAGCATCAACAACATATGTGGTATTAACAAATGTGTTGTCATCATCAAAAACCAGAGTCATAGAGATATTGTGTTGTCAACAATCTCAACAATTTCCCCCTTTTTTTATGATGCACAACCATGATCAATACCCAACCATGTTTGCACAACCAGATACAAAACAGAGTAAACAAGTGACATATCAATACTCTGAATGTAACACAACCAGTACAATCAATCAGCACTATATCAACAGATAGCATTATGTCAATACTTTCATAAGCCTCATAAATCTTCTCCCCCTTTGTGCATTAACAAAAAAGGAATGCTCTAGATATAATATGTTGATAAAACAAGCGGAGATGCATCAAAGAAAATATGTAATCAATTTGAAAAGATGCAGTGATGCTCCCTGATGGGTGTCGCGGCCCATACAAATTTGATTGCAATTTAGAAATGCAGTATAATGCTAGGGAATGACCCCTAGGTCGTCTCTCAAGGACCAACTACGGTTCAGGAATCAAGTCAAACACGAAAGTGGGGGGTTTTGAAAAGGTTTGTGACTGCAGCTGAATTAAATTGAAACGCATATGCAAACAGAAACATTGTAACTAACAAATATCTAAACATGATTAAAATAAAATAAAAATAAAAAAAATGCAACACTTAAGATAAACATAGAAATGCACATACGGGAATGAAGCTTAAAAACAACATTAGCAAAAACAAAACTTCAATTATTTGAACCAATAAAACCAATAAAAACTAAACATAATGCAGCGGGAATTAAAATTTGTTAAACTTAAACTAAGAAATGGAATGCAACAGTGGAAAACTCAATGCACCGTACAGCTAGTATCAAGTTTTAAAGTAGAACAAAATAAAAATGCCTTAACCAAATTGAAGAACCGAGAAACTATTGGAGCTCCTTCTCTCAAACCGTGACACCACTTCATGAAATCTGCACTAGCAAGAAGAATGACCTTCCTTCATCCAGCCCGTGACACACCAGCTAGGTCATGAGCTACCCAAAATAAAATACTAACATCTAAAGTAAAACACTGCAGCTAGCGTAAAATGAAAATAAAAAAATGTGTTTTTTTTCTTTCATTCAATGCAACCGTGTTAATAAAATGGTAAACTCCAAGGCAATGTTTCAGCTTTTGCACAAAATGAAAAGGAAAAGAAAAATAACATCCTCATTCAACCGTAATCATCCATGTATGTAAACATGTTCCCCGAAAAAAAACTGCTTGTATGTTGTCCAAAAAAACAAAAGTGAAGTGCTCCTATATTCCTCGGGTGGCGGCTGGCGCCACACACCCTCAACAACGTGTTTTTTTTTTTATATATAGTGGCTGCCCTTATTTTTTTTATCACCCATGTGCCTTCCTAAAGCCAAACTAAGCAGCAGCCATCTTGCCAACCTATCTCCGTGTTCAGCCCAATGAATTTAGCTTCTACAGCCATGGTGAATTAACCAAGGAGGTCTCCAAAGCTGGACCGTTACTGTTCGCACCTGCCATTACTTTGTTGACCAGCTGAAGATTGTACGCACCCCTTTGCTCTTTTGGATGGATCCAGCTGCTCAAGAATTTTCCTCCATGTGCAGGTCATGGCATACAGCCCACTTCTTTTCAAGCTATTTGATGAAGTGTGTAGCTGTTGATGGAAATGTGCTGTTTAATTTCTTGTAGGCCGCTGCACCTCCATCTATGCTTGTTGGACCGTGAAGCCTTCAGGTGGTGTCACCTCTTTATCGGTTGGCAGCAGGACGCCTTTCTCCAAGCTGCTGGGCTCACCAACTTTGCTAGACGTTACCATCTGCACCCCCAAGAAGCTACTGCTTGGACATTGCTTCTTGATGTACGTGGGCCGGGAGCTGCAGAACGTGAGTGTGTGGAGATGTGTTGCTGCAACTGGATGCATGATGCGGCTGGAGCGTGATGTCCTGGACAAGACCATGAATATATGCGAAGCTGCTAGACGTCAAGCTTGCTGGACGCGTGAAGAGTTGATTTGCGACGTAGCCCGCTGCTGCTTGATGTTTCTCTGGGTCGTGATGCAGCTGCTTCTTTCAGATGGGTCGTCCCATTTTTCTTTCCTTCTAATCGTGCACACCCTTATTCAAGCTGGACCAAGCCCTCTTCAGTTTGGACGTGCCAATTATCTCCATTCAAGTCTTCAGAATTAGCACATGTGCTTTTTCTCCAGCTAAAATCACCGCTGCATTATAATCTTCATTTTTCTTCCATGCTTTGTTGGACTATTTAGAATTAATTGTCCATGGCCCCGCTGACCTCTTCAAGTGCATTCAGCCAATTGCCCTTTTAAAATTCCTCTCACGTGGACGTCCCATCTTAATGCAGCCCGTGTCTCCAAATGAAGGGTTGCTTTCTCCAAATTTAATCACAGCATGTGTGCTTCTAAATATTAATTGCCCAAGGGTTTTGCTAATGCTTTCGAAGCCCAAATAAAAATGACATGTAAGTGAGCGGTGGATACACTTTTTCAAAATGTCCCAATTACTTTTTCAAAATTTTTCCTGCAATGAGTAATGTAAATAATTAGCTCAGAATATTTGAATTAATTAAAATTACAATTTCCGGTCAAATTAAACACAATTAACAGAAACAGGAAAATACTGGACATTTAAGCACGATTCCCTGATTAAATTCGGTATAATAAACTAAGTGCAGTTAATAAAATATTGACTCATTACTCCCCCTATCATATATATTCACATGAAAAAGACAACTCCCCCTAAAGTGTAGCATGTGAAGAAATATGTGCAAATGTGTTATGCTCCCCCTATCATTATGCATATTTTCACAAATATTTCAGATGCACAATGCAGTACAGTAACAATTTGAGCATACAAACAATGAAACACAGAGTTGTATCATGTATATGATTTCAAGCAAAATTCAACATGCATGAATATAATCAACAATATCCCAATATAATCTCATATATCAATCACACAACTAGAATTGATTCAAATAAGATTAAAGCAACTGAATTGATTAAAACTCTGATTTTCATTCCTTGTTCAAAAATATTACAATAGGTGCAGGACAAGACTCAAAACAAAAAAAAATGACATTCTAAGCCATTAGAAAAGAAAAAGCAAAACAGACTAAGACTCTAAACACGTCAACTTAATTTTTCTTCTTCCTTTTATTAACTAAATCATTTAGGATCATATCATTGTCACTATCCTCAGTCCTTTCCTCTTCTATACTCTCATCTTCATCTCCTTGGAAAGAATTTTCTGGAGTACTCGCATCCTCAGACATTGATTCAACGACATTTTCCTCAATTGGTTAAGATCTCTCTCTTTGTTCTTTCAACAGAGTTATCACAATCCTCAACCCCTTTAGCAATATTCTTTCAAATTCAGACTTGGCTCTGTATTGGTTGCCCATAAGCGATTCCAGTTCATCTTCATCATTAGGAGCCTGATTTTTATACGTCCATCCTTCAGAAGCCTTCGTCATTTGCATCAGGTCTAGTGTAGACTTGTCAACTCGACTGGTTGTATGATATGATTCACAAGATTCTCCTATACAGTTGACTCCAGAGTAAACTAGCACTTTTGAGATAAAAACACAGTATGTCAGTTTTGCTGACTCCAGTCTTGTGACCTTTAACACATATTTTCGGGAATAGTTGCAGGCCAATTCACTTGTATGTTTTCCTTTAGGGCCTTGAGTAAGAACAAGTCTTCAGTAATGACTTGAGCATGATTTCCTCCCCTTAGCATTAGTAGCCAAGAGATAACAAAAGTTGCAAGTCGATCCTTTATCTTCAACCGGTCTTGTATTTTGAATAGTCTCGACAATCATCTGGATTTATTAAACAGTCTTGATAAGTCGTAAACTTGTGGAACCCTTCAATGCCCAGATGGCACTTTTCACCCTCCATTCTGAATTCAGCTAATTCAGTCCACACTTCGTTTATCAGCCTTATATCGACCCCTTTTACTCTGGCACAAAGTTCATTGTTTTCCATCCGCAGATTGTAGTAAAATACTTTTATGAGGTCAGGATACCAGGGACATGCCATTTCAACGAACTTCTTTAGTCCTTGTCGACGTAACCATTCCTGGAAGACAAAACCTTCTTCTCTAAAGAACTTCAGTTTTAGAAACTTATGTGTGATCAGACTTCTCATTTTCCAACAATCCAGAAACTTCGACTGCATTTCGTCATCGTTGATCCATCCATTGAGTTCATGAACACGCCTAACACTTTTCTGACCCAGTGTCTTAACACGTTTTTTCTGTGCCGAGCTCGAAGCCATTGTTCTTGAAGATGAGAAGTGATTTTCACAGGAATCGAGAGAGAGAGACAGAGTTTCAGACCAATGAAGCTTAGCGTAGTGATACATGATCTTTAACTTTTATTTATACAAATCAAAATTAAAATTTTGGAGGGAACACTTTTAAAACATTTTCATACCAAAAATAGTTTTCAAATATGACACTTAATCTAGCAATCAGACGAATAGTCAACTCAATTAAACGAGCAGTTGATTTCAGTATGACACATAGAATTTCCAAAATAGAGTGAAGTCATACAGAAAACATAGTAAAATATATTCATAATGCAATCGACTAAAAGTCATGAAATTAGTGTTTCCAAACCAATTCAATCATTCCATCAAACAAACAATCATTCGCACAATCAAGCATCAACAACCAATCAATTTATACAAGATGCAATAGAGTGATACAACTTAAGAATCCTTGAGTTCCTATTGCACCTGCTTGTAATCCTGCAAAAAAATCTTAAGATTTGGTTGCAGGTACACATTTGACTTTGGGTCCTTGATTGTTAGTTTTTCTCATTTGTTCCTTTGGTTTCCATACTTATAATCCTTTAGGAACACGAACAGTGTGGCCAGTACAATTGCAATAAAAGAATGCATTTCTAGCAGGTTTGCTTAGATCAATAAATTTCCTGGTATTAAATTTTGAATCATTAACTAATCAATCATATCCCGTGGCACTGGAAATAATCTTCTATATGGGATTTCTTATTGCTTTTGCTGTCAAATCACCAATTATACCCTTAAATACATGGTTACCTGATACCCATGGAGAGGCGCATTACAGCACTTGTATGCATTTAGCCGGAATATTATTAAAAATGAGAGCATATGGGTTGGTTTGAATTAATATGGAATTATTATCTCGCGCTCATTCTATATTTTGTCCATGGTTAATGCTAGTTTGAGCTTTATAGCTAATTCCATTTCTGTATATAGCTCTGCCAAATGATTTTAATACAGCATTCAAGTTGTCTCTACCTTGAGTAAATTTGGCTAGTGTACTAGTCAAGTAATCTATCTTCTCAAGATGTGTAGGACAATTTTCACACGGTTTCTCTACTGTAACAGTTTCAATCTTAACTTCCTTAGCAGATATTAAAGCATCATTCAATTTCTCTTCTAATTTTTCATTTTCAGATACAAGGTTATTAATTCTATATTCATAATCTCTCCTCTTAGAGTTGAATCGATTAACCTAGTATTGCAATTGCATTGCTTCAGCATGAACTTCTCTGAATGCATCCAATAATTGATGATACTTCACTTCTATTGGCTCATTCTCAAATTCTGCATCGCTGTCATTGTCCTCTTCTGATGTTCCAGCCATATAGCAAATGTTGGATTCTTCCTCATGATCAGCATCATCATCGCTTGAGCTGTCAATATCACTGTTCTCCCAAGCAATGTATGCTCCTCTTTGTTTTCTACTCTTATCTTGAGGGAATCTTTTTTTTCCTTTCTGCTTTGGCTTCAACTCAGGATATTCTGGCTTGATGTGTCCTTGTTTTCCACATTCATAGCAATGGACAGCGTCTGATCTGAAGCTTTTCTTTGATTTACTTTGACCTGCATGGTTAGTAAGTTGACTATCATTTTTCATAAATCGATTGAACTTCCTTACCATCATGGTCATCAATTTCTCTTCGTCCATCTCTGCATTAGAGTCATCAGACTTTGAGTTTTTCTTGCTTGTAGCCTTCAGAGCAATAGACTTCTTTTCTTCAATCTCTTCTACATCCTTTAATCTACCAAGTTCCAATTTGTGTTCTCTCATCTTGTCAAACAAGGTAGCCATATTCATAGTTATAAGATCCTTGGATTCAGAGATTGTTGTGACTTTTGGTTGCCAATTTTTGTTCAGACTTTTCAGAATTTTGATGTTAATCTCCTCTTTATCAAATGCTTTCCTGAGAGCCATAAGGTGATTAACTATATGTGCGAACCTTTTCTGGACTTCATAGATAGTCTCTCTAGCCTTCATCCGAAAAAGCTTATACTCTTGAATAAGAGAACTCTTCCTTGCTCTCTTAACCTCATCAGTACCTTCATGAGTAACCTCCAAGACATCCCACATTTCCTTTGCAGATTTGCATTGAGATATCCTGAAAAATTCATCAATTCTCAGTGTAGAGGTAATAATATTCCTAGCTTTAATGTCATATTGTGCCTTTCTATTTTCATCAATAGACTATTCAGTAAAAGGTTTAACAACAGTTTTATCATCATAAGTTATAGTAGGCACAAAAGGTTCATTCATTGTTGCATCCCAAATTCCTCTATCCACGGATTCAAGAAAGATTTGCATTCTAATTTTCCAAAAAGGGTAATTTTCACCAGCAAACAGAGGTGGTCTGTTTGTTGAAGCACCTTCACCAAAAGTTTGAAAACAGGAAGCCATCCCCAGGTTTATATAGTCGATTCAAGGAAATATAGAGTTGACTAGTTTTTCAAATATCTTATGAAAACTAGCTCTGGTGCCAATTGTTGGGAAACAGGTAGGCTTCGTTTTAACACCAAGAGGGGGTGAATTTGTGAGTTTTCAAAATCAGAGTCTTTACGCAATCTTTATAAAACTTTACAAACTTTCTTGAATCGCAAGTAATAGAATATTAAGTGCAGCAGAAAAACAAAGTTGACTACAAGAATTGTAAAGTCGACTGAATGTAAAAGAGTAGGGATAGAGAATTCAAATGCAAGTTTTTATACTGGTTCGGCCTTAATGCCTACATCCAGTGTCCTTCCAATACCAGGAAGCAAATGTACTATAATGATCAAGGTTTTTACAGCAAGGCTTTTATAGAAGACCTCCATGTCAAAAATATAAAACACCTCTCTAACCCTTTAACCAAAATATAGGAAGCAACAATACAACAAGACTTGTAGCAAGATATCCCCTCTCCTGCAATCTGCAACCCACTTTGAACAATCCTCAAAGTGTACCAGACTCCATTAGTCCAGCCCCTATAGTCACAACAGGTAACAACAATCACCACGGATGCCGACAAGAATCTTTATCAACCCAGAAGCACCTCAATGTGCAGATCTGATCAAGCAGTGCGTGCAGCATAAATCTCCTTCAGAAACTCCTCAAAGAAAGATCACAACCGTCTTCTTGATAAGTTCTTGGAGCTCAATTCCTTCAAAGAACAATCTGAAATAGAATATGAAAGTGTTAGATTTCCAAAATTTCTCTTAAACAACTCAGGTCTCGTCTATTTATAGATTTCTATAAACCAAACGCTCCTGTAGTCGATTATACTACTAATACAGTCAACTGAATTAAATCAGTTATAACAGTTAAGACGCAATAGTAGTATTTCAGTCAAACCAATTAATTTCATAGTCAAAGCAGTTGACTATCATTCATTGTTCACCTAACTTTTAAAATTATAGTCGTTACTTTTCATGAGCACAACAGAATTTCAAACCAAGCAACTAATGTAGTCGAATGCATGGCACATAAAGTCAACTTCAACATGTCAGAGCATTTTGAAATTCTTTCCTTCACAAAATCTCACACAGCACTGGCTTACAAAATTTGTACAAAGACTTTTAGTATAGTTGATTCAATTTATAATAGAGTCGACTTTACTGTCAGCTTTGTCATACAGTTTTAAGTTCACAAGAGTGCATGTGGTTTTCATCTATCAAAACATGTGAAATGTGTTAAATATAGTGAAAATTATATATTGGAATTAATCCCTTCTGTTAAATACACACATAGGGTTCTCTATTTATAATAGAAGAAATATGGGCTAAGCCCAAATACAAATGAATATGTAACAATAAAGTAAGAACAATGTTTCCCTAATAAACATATAGGGACTATATTTTCCTAATTAACATAAACACAATATAAACTAAATATAATATCTCTAACACTCCCCCTCAAGCTGGAGCATACAGATTGTATGGACCAAGCTTGGAATAAATAAACTCAATTTGAAATATATGATCGGTCTTCAAGAGTGTGCGGCAAACAGATGCGCAATCACATGTCGACAAACAACTAACAGCAATTTATGGACAGTAGTAGACAATTTTGAAACTTCAAATAGCACCATGAAACTTCAAGTGGGATGACTTTGACAAAGGAGAACAATGACAAACTCCAGGGACTGGATTGCCATCAAGTAAGGATGGGGCTTGCATCAAAACTATAGGGATTGCCATCACTGACTGATGGGGGCTGTAGTGGCTAAATGCGACAAAACTACAGGGAATGCCATCACTGACTGATGGGGCCTGTACTGGCTAGAAGCGACAAAACTGCAAGGACTGCCATCATTGACTAGTGGAGTCTGAAAGCCTGAAACCTGGCTGGAAACATACTCCCCCTCACGACGAACGACGGAAATGACGGCTCGCCGATGACAAACCGTGAAAGTGGAAGATCATAATGAGCTCTTATTCATCAAAGCACCCAAAAACAAATCTGACAGATTTGACAAAGGGTTGGTGAAATTGTTTCAACCCATAATTTTAGTGTTGAAATTTCTTGGTGTTAACCACTAACTGTCCTTGAAGATCTTTCAGAATAAAGAAGAAGATAGCGGGAGCAGTAGAGGTAGGACTAGCTGATGGTGCATCAGTGGCACAAGTAGCGGAGACGACGGCCGGAGACGGTGGTCGGAGACTGTGGCCGGAGACGAAGACCGGAGACGGTGGTCGAAGGCGGCGGTCTGTCATTGATAGTGGCTGGCGGCAGCGGACGGCCGGTGACGGTGGCCGGAGACAGTGGACAATTGGCAGGTGGCGGCTGGTGGCGAGCAGCAACGGGCAGTGGCGGACAGCAACACCGGAAAGATGCGAGACAGAAACTAGAGATTGCCCATTGAAGCATAAAGGCACAAGTTGAAAAAGAAACTTTTAGGGGGGCGGCGGCCACCGGCGGCAACAAAGACAAACTAGAGAAGGATCGAAAAACCTGCTCTGATACCATTGTTGGGAAAATCTCCCTATACACACCCATAACATGACCCACACAAAATAATTTTACTCTTCAATCCATTATGGGTTTGAGCCTCACAAATAATATTACTCTTCAATTCATGGTGGGTTATTTTCATTAAACCTTAGCAACCTTTAAATAGGTGCAAATAGGGCCTTGGGCCAAGTTCAAATAATAAAAACTGACAATAAAATATCAACTCACCTAAAAATAAAATCTCCTTATTCTATCATAAAATAATATTCTACCTAATAAACAGAAAATCATAACTACCCATTTCTCTTTTATCTCTATCAAATCAAACCAAATATTATTATACCCAAACCTAATAAAATAATAAATCTCTAAATTTAAGTTTATCCCAATAAACTCCCCCATAAACTTAAATTCTTCATATTCTTCTCTCTCTTCATTCTTCTCTCTCTTCATTCTTCTCT
>NC_028358.1:18197318-18239794 GCF_000741045.1 Vigna radiata var. radiata | reverse complement strand
TCTTCATTCTTCTCTCTCTTCATTCTTCTCTCTTTTCATTCTTCTCTCTCTTCATTCTTCTCTCTCTTCATTCTTCTTTCTCTTCATTCTTCTACGGCCTTGAGTGTTCCGAACTTATCCGCTTCTCAGAGTTTCAAGCCGATCTTGCTTAACACAATTCTCCCTTGAACGTGTGCGTCTCCCTTGTACGCGTGCGTCACTCTCTTGTACGCGCGCGGCATGCGTCTCCCCTGTACGCTGCGGCGTGCGTCACTCTCTTGGCCAAAAACTGACCCAGAAAAACACTGTTTGCAAGATTAACCCTCTCTTAATCTCTCTTTCTTCTTTCTCTTACTCTCTCTTTCTTCTTTCCTTTCTATCCTCTTTTTCGGACACTCAGACTCTTTCTGCTCTATCTTTTCTTTTTGGGTATTTGACTCTTTTCTCTCTCCCTTTTTTTTTCTTTTTTTCCTTTTTCTCTCACTCACTCCCCCTCTAGCGGAAGCATTCCCAACTCACTCCCCCTCCAGCGGAAGCATTCCCAACCAAACCATCGGCTCTGATGTTTCTATCCTCCAACAATTTCATCCTACTCTGATGGCTGACTCAAATAGCTCCACTGTCTCTGTCATTCCAAGTGTTGATCACCATCCTCCTACACCTGGTTCTCCACATACTGAGATCATCCCACACAGGGTCCCAATGGATAGTCCACCTCCCCAAGACAATGGTGAATCTCCTGCTTCAGATTCTTCTCCCTCGTCACCTCCTCCCACGCCTCCTAGTGCAAATGATTCAGCATGGCCAATTGCCCTCAGAAAAGGTACTCGTTCCACTCGAAACCCCCATCCCATTTATAACTTTCTTAGCTATCATCGATTGTCGCCCTCCTATTTATCTCTTTTATCCTCAATGTCCTCTGTTGTTATACCCAAGAATGTCAAAGAAGCACTTGATCATCCTGGATGGCGACAAGCTATGATTGTGGAAATGCAACCTCTTGACCACAGTAATACTTGGGAGCTGGTGCCCCTTCCCCCGAGCAAAAAGGCAGTTGGTTGCCAATAGGTGTATGCAGTTAAAGTCGGCCCTGATGGTGAAATTGATCGGTTAAAGCTCGGCTTGTTGCAAAAGGTTACACTCAGGTTTATGGTCTTGATTATTATGACACTTTCTCTCCTGTCGCCAAAATGACTATTATTCGCCTCTTCTTTGCCATGGCAGTCATTCGTCACTGGCCACTTCATCGATTGGATATCAAGAATGCCTTCCTACATGGTGATCTTAAGGAAGAACTTTATATGGAGCAACCTCCTGGGTTTGTTGCTCAGGGGGAATCTGGTATGGTATGCAAACTGCATCGATCTCTATATGGNCTCAAGCAATCACCACGTGCTTGGTTTGGAAAGTTTAGTTCCATTGTTCAAAAATTTGGGCTAAAACGCAATGAAGCAGACCATTCGGTTTTTTACTGTCATTCTTCTCTTGGGAAATGTGTTTACTTAATAGTATATGTTGATGATATTGTCATTACAAGAAATGATGTTGTTGGAATATCTCAACTGAAAGAGTACTTGTGTAGACATTTTCAAACCAAGGATCTTAGAAGTCTCAAATACTTCTTAGGCATTGAAGTAGCGCAATAAAAAGGTGGAGTTGTAATCTCCCAAAGGAAGTATGCTCTTGATATATTACAAGAAACAGGCATGATTGATTGCANACCGGTAGACAGTCCCATGGATCCAAACCAGAAATTAAAGATAGAAGAAGGTGAATTATTCTCTGATCCAGAGAGGTATAGGAGACTGGTTGGAAAACTGATTTATATCACTATTACAAGGCCAGATCTATCCTTTGCAGTTGGAGTGGTTAGTCAGTTCATACAGGCCCCATGTGTTGACCACTGGAATGCTCTCATTCGCATTCTAAGGTATGTCAAAAAGGCTCTCGGGCAAGGACTTTTATATGAAGATAAAGGAAGCATTCAGTTCTCTGGGTATTGTGGTGCAGATTGGGCAGGCTCGCCTATTGATAGACGGTCTACTACAGGATATTGTGTTTTTCTGGGAGGAAACATTATTTCATGGAAAAGTAAGAAACAAAATGTAGTAGCTCAATCAACAGCGGAAGCTGAGTATAGGGCAATGGAGTCACTAACATGTGAACTTATATGGGTGAAACAATTCCTTCAAGAGCTTAAATTCTGTGACATCCATACTATGAAGATGTATTGCAACAATCAAGTTGCGCTCCACATTGCATCAAATCCAGTGTTTCACGAGAGGACTAAACATATAGAAATTGATTGTCATTTTGTTCATGAAAAGTTGTTGACTAAAGAAATAAATGCATTCATATATGATGTAACATGTATAAGCACAGTAAATATGCATTCACATATCAATATACACACATAAACATGTTCAACTAGATATCAATCAATAAGTACGGAACATGCAAAGCATCAACAACATAGGTGGTATTAATAAATGTGTTGTCATCATCAAAAACTAGAGTGATATAGATATTGTGTTGTCAACAAGAGAGAGAAAAAGTTGCACAACAGAAGAGAGAAGAGAAAAAGTACGCCACATCAGCATGAAATTAACGTCGTTGATGCTCATTTAACGAATAAGATTGAATTGATACAATTTTTACAACTTTGGGACTCAATGTCTTTATTTTTAAAACCGGATACTAAACAAAAATTCACTTCTTAACATGGGGACAAAGTAAGCATTTAAACCTATTTTGCATTAACCTAAGTGTTGTTAGCTATTATATTATACAATTTTCCTTTATGGTTGATTTTTTTTTATAAGATAATATTGATTGAAGTAAAATTATTTTAAAAAATTAATATAGCATGTTTCAAAATAAGATAACGTGGACCCTATAATATTTGGTCTAATTATAGAGATAAAAAAAATGATAAACTTTCACTATCAAACGTGAGAATGAACAGAAATGAACTCTTGTTCGGAGAGGAAAAGTTAATGAGCCGAGAAAGCACCCGCAGATTAAAATTTGGCATCGTGGAAGTTAAGCATGTGAGACTGAATTACTCAGTTTAGCCCAAACAGAACGGAATCGACCTATCTTTTTCGGTGTTACAGTTGTTAAGGCTAGAGGTTTTTGTGACACCAAGTCTATTACTTATTTGCCATGTTGATACCAATTTTAAGATTTAATTGTTATTTTTATTTTCTCAAGTTTCAAAATATTAAGATTACATGCTTTCAATAGTTTTACATTATTTTTTAACATTATTTTATAATTAAAATTAAAAACAAATAAAAAATTCAAATTTTAAAACAAATAATATATCAATATAATTATTCACTATAATAATATTATTTTAACGAATTGAAAATCGAAAGATTAGTGATATTTATAGAGACGATAAACAATTTTACATACTTTTTAATGACTTTTTATATTATTAATAATAAATACATAATTTTACTTTTTATTCTAATATAATATATGCAATACACAAAGAATTTTTGTAACATCCCATTTTTAATAATAAAATACTACTAAAATGAATATTACATATATGATAAACTAACTAATATAAGAAACAAACCTACGAAAGACAATATTTATACCTGTAGATTCGTCCGACTTCTCTACTGAATCCTCTCGATCACCTATCGCTGAAGTAACTGAAACAATTCTCTTCCTAAGCTCACATCAATCAGGTGATCATCGCAAAAGAGAAAACATACAAGGACAGACCAACACAGAAGCAAGGGTGAGCTAGATAAACAAACAATAATCATATGGCACAATTAATCAGTATCATTATGTTATTTATTAAAAATCAAAGACATACAATTCTAATCATGCATCAAGTACTCGACATGACTCATCCGCATTTGTATAACTATCGAACTATTGGTAGTTATTGCACTTGCATAGTTTAATTGGCACTCCCCAACACTATACAAGGTTAATCCTCATACCAGTCTATAGCTAAACTCTAAGACTATAAACAAGGACCTCCCTCTACTCTCACCACTCACATCGTTCTTCTCTATTTGAGCATGAGCGATGCTTAGAGTGTAGGGATAGACTTACCATTTCAAAGCTTCATACATTTATACAAGACAACAACAAATCATCCACAATCACTTCTAATCATCTCACCTTGAGATTTCCAAATCATACTCAATTATATCATCTTCATTCACAGTTATATTCTTTCAACCCACCCAAGTCTTATATGTAAACATACATGACACTCTACCAAGCAAATCACATTAATCAATCCATATACATTATCGAACAATAACAGTCCCAGAAGAACCACTAAACAACACAAAACCCCGTAACTCATACTTGGACACATAAAATGGCTTTGAAACCATCACCAACAGTTTCAGAAAGGTCCAGTAGCCCCAAAACAACCTAAAGAACGTCCAAAATGATACTTGGAACCCCTAAAACCACCCAAAATTATCCTGGATGATTTTATGATGACAATAATCGATTATCATACGTAATAATCGATTATTTACGAGAGCTTTAAAGAAAATACGACTTTCTGAATAGAATAATCGATTATCAAGTGAGGTAATCGATTATTCTTATCAGTTTTTGATAGCAACCTGATTTTTCTAGTTTTGGTGCATCTTTGACATATTCAATTGATCAATTTAAAATCTGTAACATTAATATTGATATGAAACATGTTTATAGATGAAAGTAAAGTATTGCATTGGTCATTTGAATAGGATTTAGATGTACTAAACCAACTCAATAATGCAAAACCCCTAAAATGAACTAAAACCAACCTAAGATGCAACTTTCACCTTCATGACAGAATTTTCACTGGTTTTAACTCCTAACTCGTGATTTAGACCTAATTAAACTTGTCTAGGTGATTTCAAACATTCCTACAATGAAATTAAAGTGGTTACGACTCGGATTCAATTCTAAAACACCAAATTCCCCAACTTAATGACCCTACACAAATTCTACCATTTCTAACCTGTTTTAGATCAGGTCAATGCTTCTAACAAGTCACAATTAACCTATTTGAACTACCCAAACAACCCAAGTGTACTCAAAACCCCAATTACTTAAAATCACTACCTCACTTCCTCTACATAACCTAAAACAGTCCCCAAAACACTTGACTTTCTATCTAAGCAATGCTACAATAAAATTCTCACTCAAAACACTTCCACATACACAATTTCAGCAATCCAAATCATCCAAAACAGTTTATAGTCATCAAATTCTAGATTCACAGATTCAACACTTCAATAATGCAACTTAAGTTACTAAAACCTAATTTGTGCCTCCAACAACATACCACTTCAGAATTTATCATGCATTCACATCACACAATTAAAATAAAGAATATAGCTAGCTCCCCTTACCTTAGGGTTGAACTGTCGAGCTCACATGAACACCTTAACAGTGTCTTACATAGCAAGAACTCAACCAAACCTTACAATTTACCACTAGTGATCAAGAACAACTCTTTTAGAGCTAGAGTTTGACAAAAATAGAAGAAGGATACTACTAGTTACATGCAACCAGTAGAAATCACATGACCTAACTCAAGAACATGCAGAGAGAAGGGAAAATAGCTTATCGGCTGAGGAACGAGAAATTAATCGGGTGGTTCTGAAGCCCTTTACGTCGTGGAAACTTGGGCACTACCTGATTGACAATGCAACAGTTCAATAAAGAAGAGTTCTAGAGGGAAGGAGGAGAAGAACATATGAAAAAATGGTAGAACTTGAAGAGAAAGAAAGTTTTTCTCAAGAGAAACTCTGAGTTTTGGTTTTATATTTATTATATTTAAATAATTTTTCCCATTTATCTGCTGCCACTTGTCCCCCTTAAGGCTAACTTTTTCGAGTTTTTACGATTTATATATATATATATATATATATATATATATCACTAAATTATAATTAGTTTTCCTCCAATTTTACATATTTTAGAATGTCATTATAAAAACCAACAAAACAGTCATACTTTTTAATTTGTCATTGAACCATTGTGATAAAAAATTAGATTATCATTATAAACTTATTACTTTAGATAAATTATATTTTGAATTTAAGTTATTATATAAAGTTATATATCCTTTTAGCTGGTGAAAAAAATCGTTTAGAAAAAAACAATATCGAAAATTAATTTAGAGGAAACTTTAATTGAAAGATATCAATTAACTAAATAAAGATAAAAATGGGGATATCTGTTATGGGTAAAAATGAGAAATATTTTAGTCCATTGCAGCAATAGTGTGCAAAATGCAATAAGAAAAATTCGAAATTAAATATTTTAGTTCTTGTATTTTAAGGTAGTGAGTTTTAAACGAATAAAGATTTATAAAAAATATTTTAGTTTGTGTTATGTTTAAGATAAAAGTAAGAATTATTTTTAAGTAATTTTAACATATCCAACTTTCATGTTTTTAAATAGTTTTGATAAGTAATTTAATTTTAATTTATTAAAAAAACTATAGATAAAATTAAAGAACAACGTTTTTAAAGTTACTATTGGCATGACTTCATCTTTCTTTAATATAAGTTTATAGTGAGTACTCACAGTCGATAATATGAATATTTTTTATGCCAAAGATTTACAGTAAATAATATGTTTTGAATAATAAATCATATAAATTTACAATGAATAGTTTTAGCATATAAATTATTTTGGGATTTATGATTAGCATTTTATGTTAAGATCACTTAACTTTAATAATTGATAACTTTTTAAATATTAAAATTCTATTTAGAAATAAATATGAAAAGGTCACAAAAAGTTCCAAAAACAGGTTCATATTGAAGAAAAACCTCAAAAAGTATTTTTGTTAAAGAGTAACTTCTAAAATAGGTTTTTAGAATAACTATTATAATTTATATAAAATGTTTATTCAATTTAACAATTTTAGTTAAAATATTATTAACTTTACAAATAGAGAGACTTGTTTAATTACAAAGAAGAAAACTAAAACCAAATAATTTAAATAATAAAAATGTAATTAATCCAAAATTTAGTTTCGGGAAATTAAATTAAACCTTGGAGTATTGAGAAAAAAAAACAAAACAAAAGTGTTTTTAATACATTAAAATATAAAAAAAAATAATAATATAGTTTAAAGTATCTAAAAAGAAATATTAAATGTTTCGTATTGAGTACCTTATATTAAAATACCCTTTCCCTATTTTTAATTGATTGAATTGAACTTTAATTTTCTCACGAAGATTAAGAAAAGTAATAAATAATTCGATGGTTGAAATAATTTACTATAATAAGTTCAATTTATTTATTAAGTTTATAAATACAATAGGACACATTCTGGGATAATGGCTTCTCAGAAAGTGGAATTGAAACGGAGGATTTAATAAATAGGAATAAAATAGCAACCTTTATTAGTTAATTTGTGGTTGATTTTAAGTTGCTATTTGTTGCTTGGAACGAAACATTAATAAAGAAAAAATTATTGAATAATGGATGGAAAGTTATAGAAGGGGATGTAACCAAGAAAATAAATTAACTTGTGGCTTGCTCTTGTCTGATGTTTCCTTAGCACAAGGACAATGCCAATTAGATTGTCTGAAAAGTAACTAATCATGTGTGTTGCCCTTGAGGCTTGCAATAAATAAGAGATATATTGAATTTTTTATAAAGAAAATGATATGAATTATTTTCATATATATATACAAGGGATATATATATATATATATATATATATATATATATATATATATATATATATATATATATATATATATATATATATATATATATAATATGAATTATTTTCATAAAGACAATATAAGTTTTACAAAATTTTAAGACTTTCTTATTATACTTATATTCTAAGTATTTTTAAGCATTTCTAATACTTCTTTCGGATAAAACTTCTTATTGCATCATCTAAACTAATTTCTTCAAATTTTACCAATGCTCGTCATTGGTAACAAAATTAAAGTTTTATAAGTTTTAATATATTTAGCAAATGTCATTATTTTATATATCCATGCATTTAAGATTTATTTCATGAAATGAAACTATGTTTTTCTTTTTCAAATATAATTACTGTTCAAGAATTTTATTTATTTGTATTGTTAAATTTTGCTTTTATTTAAAATTGAAAAATCAGAAGTTATGTAATCCAATTTACCATAAAGACTTAACCAAATAAAAAAAATTACATTAATAACAAAAGAATTTAATTATAACTTGAAAATACTTGAATTTATGAGTAATTCAAAATTTAATTAAACCGTTTGTTGTTTTTCATGTGAAGTCATATAACATGCAAACTAATAAAAAAAAAAATCTCACCTCATAAAATAAGTATAATTTTAATTTTTTAGATAAAATAAAAATTTTATTGCATAAAAATATTGTATTACAATTTAGAAAATAGAGTATTAGAGTTTATGAGTATTTTAGAATAATGAAATCGAGTATTTTAATTTTTAAAATAATTCAATAATATAAATAAAATTTCATAAACTTATTTCATTATCTAAAACACTAACGTTAACCATTTCTCTAGAACTCTTTCTCTGAGTTCTTTTTTCCTTCTCTCTAATATGACTATTTGATAATCTTTTTGACGATCAGGAAGCGGAGATCACAATAGTGCATTCTCCATGACTTCTTAATTAGTTTTTATTATAGAACAAGTAAGTTCGGTTCCTTTTTCCTTTCGCTCTTAGTTTGAGGTTATGCACAGGGGTACCTTCTCACATGTGTCTTTTGGCTTCTTTTTCTAATTCTTGTTTTATCAGAGGTTCTAAGGACTCTCTTTGGTCACAATTATGTGTTCTGTAGGTGTTTTTAGGATTCCTTGGGCTCAAAGCAAGGTTAGTAAGTTGTGTAGAGTTGTTATAGTCCTTTTAAGGTAAGGGAAGTTGTTGTTTGTTTTATGTTGAATGATTATGCTTGAAATGATAGTTAATATGAATTGTTGTTGAACGAGTGTATTTGATCACATGATGATTGTTGACATTGAATGATTATGTTAGACTTAAATTGTATGATTTTTAAGGTAAAGGAAGCTAGTGCTTGCTTTATGTTGAATTATGAAGTATAAATTGATAGTATTAGTGTGCATAACTATTATATGTTGAATGATTATGCTTGAAATGATAATTAATGTGAATTGTTGTTGGATGAGTGTATTTGATCACATGATGATTGTTGACATTGAATAATTATGTGTTACACTTAAATTGTGTGATGAATGTTGTTGTCAGATGTTTTGTGGTGTTAAATTAATTATAATGTTGAGAAGAAATGAATTAGGCTGAGTTGCAAGTTATTTTAGTTAGAAAAATGGAGGTTTTAATAGGTAAAATTAAGAAATATTGGTTTAAGTGGAAAAATGATGATTTAGGTTCTGATGTATGGTTATTTGGAACTTGTTTGAGTTAAGAATTGGTAGATTTGTGATCTAGAATAGAGTGGTAGACAATTGGTTATGTTTTGAATGGTTTTAAGTGTATTATTAGAGGTTTGAAGTAGTGAATTTTAGAAACAGTAGGCCTAAGGCATAAGGGATTTGAGGTCTATGGTTGAGTCATTTTAGACTTATTTAGACTCCTAAGTTGCTTAAATATGAGCTAAAACTTGTAGTTTTGATTTATGGTCCAAAAAGTATTGTTTTAGTTGATTTTTAGTTAGAATTTATTGGTGAAGGGGTTAAACTTGGTTGGAACCGGATTATTTATATTTGGTTAAGTCTATTATAGATTAAAATCTCAAAAGGAAGTGATAGAAATTGGTAGGAGTGTCTAAGATAGGTCAGGTTAGGTTGGGAGGGTGAAATTCTATAGAATTGATGTTCTATAGAATTATGTATAGTGGTAGGGCAAGCCAAGGACTCACTGGGAAATTATTAAAGGGTTCTATTAGTGGGTTTCAATGGCTAAGCGAGCCAGCTCGCTGGACTTGTGGAGCTCACTATTTTGGCTCTCGTTGGACGACTGGAGGCTGCTCGTTGGGTGAGCCTGTGCTCGCTAGGCACCTTGTTTCTGGTGTTGGACAAGTGGTTCTGGTCTTCTTGGATGTTTTAACTTTCTTTCTCTTATGTGCATGGTTTTAAACGGTATGATGGTTTATTTTATATTCAACGACATGGTTTGGAATATATAATGGTATGAATTTGTGGTTTGTAAGAGTTCTAAGGAGAATTCTTAGTGGTTGTTTCAAAGTGTTATTGGTATGAATGTAGGGAGCTCAATCTTGGGAGTTACCTTAACACTCTAATGGTCATTTATTCTCAATTAGAAAAGAGTGATACATGTGGTGAGAATAGTAGGAGGTCTTAGTTTATATATATATATATATATATATATATATATATATATATATATATATATATATATATATATATATATATATATATATATATATATAAATATATGTTTTCCTTTAGATGTTTTAGGAGAACCGTTCTTGTACGTAATTTTGAGAATATTTTTGAGACTAGTATATAAATTTTGTTTTTAATGATTGTTACTATAACTCTCATAAGACTTTATATCACTAGTGTAGTCAGGAGAAACAACAGCGATTATTTTCGTCCACAGGCAGCGGTTCTTGAACCGAAGCATATATAGGTGAGGCAAAAAGTCTAGACTTTTATGCCTTGGTTATGAACTGAGGAAAAAAGGTGGACGATTTCGCCTCGGTTCATAACCAACCTAAGCAGTATGTATTTTTTTTTCATTTTTTTCGCAGGACTTTATGCCTCGGTTCCCTCTGAACCGAGGCAGTATGTCCACTTCTACTGCCTCAGTTGAGACCTGAACCAAGGCAGTAGGGTCTTTTTATTTTTCTTCTTTCGCTAGCCTTTATGCCTCGATTGGGACCTGAACCGATGCCATAGGGGGGTTTTCTGCCTCGGTTATGGCCACAACCAAGGCATATTCCCCTGTTTTTTTTAAGAACATGTCTGTTTCTGCAATATTCCCAACTGCAGAAACAGACCTGCATATAATTTTACAGCCAGAACAGTCCAGAACAATCCAGAAGCATATATTTTGAATAAAAATTATGTTAAAACAAATACATTCAATGTAATCATAAATCAACTTCTTAAAGCATAAATCAATCTAATGTAATCATAAATCAACTTTGAAACATAAATCAATCTAATGTACAAAGTTAAACTAATAATAATGTACAAACGCATAAAACAACTTAGAATTTACTATATCCTAATATCTACTAGGCTTAAATCCTTAATTGGTCCCCATGTTAGAAGGGAATTTTCAGTTTAGTACCCGCTTTTAAAAGTGTATACATTGGGTCCCCATGTTTTGCAATTTGTGTCAATTTAGTGAACTAATGACACTTCAAACAAGTTTGTAACAGTAATTGGAAGGTGTCCAAACGTTCAAACAGTTAATAAACATGCTGCAACTCAAAATGACTTGTCCACTTGCAATTTTCAAGGCAAATTGATGGTTCAAAGGAACTAAATTGACACAAATTTCAAAACATGGGAACCCAATGTATACACTTTTAAAAGCGGGTACTAAACTGAAAATTTCATCTTAACATAGGGACCAATTAAGGATTTAAGCCTATCTACTACATACTATTATATAATTGAATTACATATTTAGCCAGTGCTTTCCTCACGAGTTTAAGTGTCTTCTTTGGAATTAGAGTAGTCATATGGAATCTCTACATAAAACACAATGATTTCAGTTAGTGTATATGAAATCTAAACTATAGAAAAAATAAAATTCAAACCTAAATATTACTGCTTGCCATCCACTGTTGTAATGTGCACGAATAGTGGTCATCATCTAAAACATGACGTACACATTCATATGACCTCGTTTGTCTATTACACTACAATATATCATCATAATTATAAAATGTTAAGTAACATCATTGGAATGATACAAAATGTAACGAAGTATGGACTAAAGTACCAAACCTTAAGGGGAACTTATGCAAGCTTTTTAGCTGTAGTAGTAGATCTCCCAGATAACATCATATGTGTTGCAAGGGAACTATTAAAAAAGAAATTGCTTTAGCATAAATTTATATAACAAAGAAAGTTGAAGCATTGAGGTTCTTACCAATCTACTACATGTCTAAGAGGGTTGGGAGGAGACTTTTGTAATGAACAAAACCAGACAGCAGTGTTCTCTGGTATGGAGATCACAAGTAGCTGCCAATGACGCCTGGAATTGGTAATAACTTAATTTTCATATATCAAAATTAATAAATGAAACTTTAAAGTTAAGAAACTTCACTTACACAAGTATATAAAGGAGAAAATATATCTCCTTCCCGATTGCAAAGCAAGTGGTGATGTATGTTCGGATATGATCAAATTTATTTCTTTCATGAGTCATAGAGGGGTCAATGAACGCATATACATGCGTTGACAACCGTGTGAACTTAATTGAACCAGCATACAAAGGAGTCTCCGCATCAGTGGACATCGTTTCATATACATGCGCTTGACAAAATTCTTTTGCGCCAACATCGCGGATCATGTCCTCCAAATTGCCTTCTTTTGGTCTCCGTACGCATGTTTACTGAAATCGTTTATACAATTCCAATAATCTTGAATGATCATTTTGTTTGTTTGTATTCAAGGTGTGACCATATCCCATTCAAGAAGATTCACTTCTTTTAGTTTATTAAACATATCAATTTTAAACAACATATCTTAAATTTCACGAAATTTTTCCAACATTTTGCATTGGTCTTCAGGTTACACGAAATGAAAGTGATTAGAAATCACAATCAAAAATGCATCTGAAGATCAATACAAAACAAAACTGCAAAATTTCATGAAATTTAAGACATGTATAATAAAATTGATATGTATTAATAAAGGGTAATGATACTTTGACACCACTATTTGACAAATTTTTGACACCATCTACATGTCGCGCTCTAATTGGTCCAATTGGAAAAAAATAAAAAAAAAATAAATGACATGGAAATGCAAAGGATTTGGGGTTGTAGGGTTTTAAGTTCGAGGGTTTCATTTTGGAGATTTCAAAAATTGGAAATTTCATTTCCTAGAGAGAAGACAAGAGAGAACCTACGAGAGAGAATGTTTTCCCACCCACAACCGCCGTCGTTCATCAGAGTTGTGTATGCCGCTGTTCATCGAAGCTGTCTCTGCTACCATTCAGGCCGAACGTTCCGCCGTTTCGAAGCAATGTTCCTTTCACTATTTCAAATCACTGTTCAATGCCGAATCCACCATTGATGTGAGTTTTGAAGCTTCTTGCCATTCCTTTCGCTACAAGCGTCGTTTGGAATCACCGTCGTAGGCGAAAACCACCATTGAAGACGAAAAACTATTGAAGGCAAAAACCACCATTAAAAATCAATGTCATTTTAACAAATGACCCGTGTGTGCAAAAACTTTGTCTGAACTCTCCACGTATTTGGTCTTTGCTCTCTGTGTTGTTTCTGCACAATGGGTTTTACAAAGAATTGTTCCTTAGTCATGGAATTCGATATAAATGTGATAATCAATGCCTGAACATTACTTTTATGTCCAATAAATCTTTAAAAAAAATTGGTTTACTTAAAAATCAATGTCATTTTCACAGTTCACCCTTTTGTGCAAAAACTTTGCCTGAACTCCCCACTTATTTGGCCTTTGTTCCCAGTGTTGTTTCTGCACAATGAGTTTTACAAAGAATGGTTCCTTGGCCATGGAGTTCGATATAAATGTGATAATCAATGCTTGAAAATCACTTGTATGTCCAATAAGTCTTAAAAAAATTGGTTCACTTAAATATCAATGTCATTTTCACAATTGACTCATGTGTGTAGAAACTTTGTCTGAACTCCCCACTTATTTGGCCTTTACTCCCAATGTTGTTTCTACACAATGAGTTTTACAAAGAATGGTTCCTTGGCCATGGAGTTCGATATAAATGTGATATTCAATGCCTGAACACCACTTGTATGTCCATTAAATCTTAAAAAAAATGGTTCACTTAAAAATCAATGTTATTTTCACAATTGACCCCTGTGTGCGGAAACTTTTCCTGAACTCTCCACTTATTTTTCCGTTGCTCCCAGTTTCTGCATAATGAGTTTTACAAAGAATGAGTCATTGGCCATGAAGTTCAATATAAAGGTGATAATCAATGCCTGAACATCACTTGTATGTCTAATAAATCTTAAAAAAAAAAATTGGCCCACTTAAAAATCAATGTCATTTTCACAGTTGACCCGTGTATGCTAAAACTTTGCCTGAACTCCCCACTTATTTGGCCTTTGCTCCCAGTTCTGCACGACGAGTTTTACAAAGAATGTTTCCTTGGGATGAAGTTTGATATAAATGTCATAATCAATGTCTGAACATCAACACAAACGATGTTTTTTCGTCTTCAATGGTGGTTTTCGCCTATGACGGTGATTCCAAACGGAGCTTACAGCGAAACAAACGACAGAAGGCTTCAAAACTCACGTCAATGGTGGTTTCAACATTTAACAATGATTTAAAATAGCGAAAGGAACATTGCTTCGAAATGACAAAATTTTCGGCCCAAACAGTGGCGGAGACAACTCCGGTGAATGGGGACGATTGTGGGTGGGAGAATATTCTCTCTCGTGGGTTCTCTCTCGTGTCTTCTCTCTAGGAAATGAAATTTCCAATTTTTGAAATCTCCAAAATGAAACCCACGAACTCAAAACCCTACAACCCCAAATCCTTTGCATTTCCATGTCACTAATTTTTTTTTAATCTTTTCCAACTGGACCATCAGAGCGCAACATGTGGATGGTGTCAAAAATTTGTCAAATAATGGTGTCAAAGTATCATTACCCATTAATAAACTATGAAAAAGTTATTATTCTACTTAAACTGTCCAACCGGATAATTCAAGATTCAATACCTGTAAATTATTATTACCATCTCCTCTCTTTTCATTTGTAAAAAGTACATTTGTTCAAAAAAATCTGGAGATAATAAAAAAAATTTCTATTGAATCTCAAATGTGAAACTAAGGCTAATTCACAACAACAATATATATTCAAGCAAACAAATAATTACATATGCTACATACAATACAATCAATCAAACAATATATTCAACTAAACAATATATTCAAGCAAACTAATAATTACATGTTCATATTAAAAGGAAAAATTTTAAATTAAGAACTTAGGAGTGTGCAAGTCGATCAACAATGAAGAATGTCCTTCACCTCAAAAATATAATATCTAGACAAAAACAAACAACACATTAATTAGTCTTATGATTCATGATTCCTAAACTCCTTAAAGTTTAAAAGCACTATATCAACCAATGTTACAAACAATTCAAAATATTATTCTCTAATTTACATATCTTTAATTATTATAAAATATAAAACAATTTACATTATCAACCAATTTGATACAAACAATTCAAAATTCTATTTCCCTAATTTCTATATCCCTAATTCAAAAATATATATCAATCTACATTATCAAGTAACTTAACACAAACAATTTAAAATTTTATTCACCTAATTCTAATATTCTTAATGCATTTTCCTAAACACTCTATCTCCCGGATTATCATCAACAAAAACTACCATTGCTACTATAATCAATCTGAAAATGAAAAAAAAAATTAAAATAGTGGCAACAAAGAATACTTACCACGGGTAGGCGGAGAACCGTGGTGCGACGACAAAGGTGGAGGCGCTGCGAGCGAGGCGCAGGCGCAGGCACCGCGACAAATATGTTGTCGCCGGTGATGAGAAATATTCGCGAGGCAGCGACGAAGGTTGAGGCGTGAGAGAAGGAGGCAGAGTCGCGAAAGGTTTAGAAACGACGAGGGAGAAGGAGAAGAAATGGAGGCGGGGCGAGAATGACGATGGATGCGCGACGACCATGGAGGGGGAGGGGCAGCGAGGGAAGTGGGCAGTGGTGGAGGAAGAACAATGGCAATGGCACAGAAGAAGTAGAAATATCGCGTGAACAAAACACTTAACAATTCTGGACTTGTAACTCCAGATAATACCTCGGTTAACCATATAACCGAATCAGAAAGCACCTACTACCTTGGCTATTGTAGAGACTGATGCATAAACATTTCAGTAAATGTCATTTTTCAAATTAAATTGAGCCATATGCCTTGGTTAGTCGCCCACCCGAGGCAGAAAAACTATATGGCCTTGGTTTCAAGCAACTGAAGCAGTATCTAATTGTATTATATTAACCTACAATGTAGAATGCTCATAGGGAGAAGCTTTTTAGCAGGCTATACTGCCTCGGGTGACTGCAGAACCGAGGCAGTATCATTCTTTAGTCTTTTCATCATAGTGGCAGCAGGGAATGTGGCAGGAAGAGCAGGCATATATGCCTCGGTTCCCTAGGCAACCGGTGCAATATCTCCCTCATCAGAAAGGTGTCAAACGGTTGGCAGGAAAAGCAGGCGTATATGCCTCGGTTCTGAGTGATAACCGAGGTAGTATGTGTTTTAAGCACCGGTTCTTTCATAACCGAGACATATTGATGGAAGACCATCAAGGAATCACATTGGACCTCTTACTAGAGCTATGGCAAAGAGAATTCAAGAAGAAGAGGGATCATCTACCATTCTAATTCTATGGAAAGTTAGCTATATTAATCCTTCTTCTCTTAACGAAAACAATTACACTTTGTTTTGTAGGGCGTAAATAAAGCTTGGAGACTTTGAGTGAGCCATCCAAGAAGTAGAAATAAAAGAAGACAACAAAGGGGCCCAAAAGGAATTTGAAGATTGGCTTGCGGATGACCAAATCAGATTTTTCGCCCAGCCCAAACCCTGAAACCGCCCAACGTCTATAAGGAGGCTTCTTTCATGTGAGTGGCTGACGTGGATTGCAGCTTAGGATTTGCTTCTTCCGTGTGAGAGCTGCTTCTGCCTGAAACGTATTGGGTTTTGGAGGGAAAATGGGTCAGATTAAGGGCTCCCCCTCACCTGTAAATAAGAGGGCCAATACCTTGTAAAAATCACTTTAGAGCTTGAATGAAATGCTACAGAATTTGATTTCCAGCTTCCTTGCTCTTGAGTCAACTCTTATCTTCACTTTCTCTGTCCTTTCCTCTAGCTTCCTTCCATGGTGGCTTTCTGAACTGAGAGGATAATTTACACACTCCTTCCATCACAAAAACACCAAAACTCCATTCATCTACATCTATTTCCGCTACACTCCTCTGCATCAACGTTAGCTTACTGTTTGGAGCTAGATCTCATGGTCTCCAGACCTTGGCAGGCTTCCAACACATATAGTATGTTTTAAATTACAGAATCACCACCACATTTTGATATACTTCGATTTTGATGAAACCGCAGCGTAACATACGAGTTTGAATCCTTTTTACTAGTATATATTTTCCTATTTATTAACTTTTCTACTATATTATAACTATATGATAGTTCTTTTATAGTATTTATATATTTAAATAAAATATTATAACTATTATTAAATCACGTAAAAAAATAACAACTTTTTATAAGAAAAATTGTATAAATTTGTTTTTAAATATTCTTAACTCTTACAAACATTTTTTTAGTTTTTCTTAACAATCATAATTCTCAGGAATTGTGATTTTCTTTCCGAGTAAGAAGTGTTTTTCATGTATGAATACACTCCTGAGAAAAATAATATAAGATTTACCTTTATTCAAAATTGAAGGATTTAAAGAACGTTTTACCTTTCTTTTATATATATATATATATATATATATATATATATATATATATATATATATATATATATATATATATATATTCATATCTATAAAGTTCTCTGTAGCCTGGTCACTGCATAATCAAGCAAATATTTTGTATTCTTCTTCTAATTTTTATATCATTTAGAAATTGAAAGGTTGGATGCAAGGAGAAGAAGGGTAACTATTTCTTTTACTTTTAGGTACACTACTCTGATTTTTATTTATTTTTTTTGTAACAGTAGATTGGGATCCCTGGAATATGTTTCCTTTTTGGACTATAAAGATAAAGCCATGAATGGAGGCACTGCAAGAACACTAATAGTAAAGATACCCACTTCCTAAGAAATGGTTCCAGTATAAAGGCAAAGTTACTTTCTGCACCATAATTCAACCATATAGACATATGAGTCTCTGCACCTTTAGAATTACACTTTTCTTCTTATTATTATTATGAATCAGAATCTCATCAGTATAGATTTTTCTTTCCATTTATTTAGTGTCACTAGCAGCTGAAAAATAAAAATAGAAATAAAAATAAGATCCTTAATAGGTAATGAGAGAAGCTGAAGCACATAATTCAGTACCATGAGATGAACTGAACCTCAAAATTTGAGTTTGACAGACCCTTAACATCTGAAAAAGATCAGTTCAATAATTCTGCTACTTGTTGAAACTGATCTAATCTCTTTCACATAATGACATAGGAACATTCTTCAGTTACAACCTTAAAATAATAATAATAATAATAATATAGAGAAACCAAGATGAATGAAGAGGGTTCCTTGGCTCAGTGCTCATGCCAACAGAGAAGCATGGCTATGCAACGGCGAAGAATGTAGAATTTTGCTCGCTGCTTCTTCACCAGATGACTGCACTTCTTGCCAAAAGACTTGCAGGGATCACAAACTTGTTGCTGCTGATGATTCCTTTGGACTATGTTGCTTTCCTCCACTGCCATGGATGATTTTCTGGAAAAATGTACTATTCTTGATATGTCACCATACAGAAATAATATTAAAGTGGCAGAAACATTGGAGCTTCTGCTTCCACTATCTATTTATATATGTATAAAAACACATATCAATTTGGGTAGTAAATTTTTTGGATATTCTAGATGAAGTATGGACTGTTACTATTGCAACACATCAGTTGTCAGACGCATGTGCAAAATAGAATGGGCCAAAGTTTAGTTTCATTTGAATTTTACCCTCTAAGCGCTATAATTCAGCCACCAGAAAAAAAAAAAAAAAAATTAAGTCACTTCATCTCTGATATGGTCACAGGTTTCTCTGAGAACAATTATTCATTCAACTAAATTTAAATGCAGATAGATCGTTTTGGTATTCTACTTTGAAAATTAGTTTCATTTCCACAACTCATGTAATAAAGATTTGCAGAAAAGATAATAATGTTACTTATTTATTGAAAATTCACATCTATCTTTTGCAAAAAGGACAAATTTGTTTGAGTCAAGTAAAGCTATTAAGAACACTGAACTCTTTTAAACCAATCTTTGGTATACCTTAATAGTTTCAAAGTATTTAAGAATAATTTAAATATATTTTTGTCTATAAAGTGAATGACCCTAATAATAATATCTTAACCGAATTGTGTGAAATTGTATCTTTCTTTGTCCTTGAGGGAGAAATTAGTACATGCTAATTAAGTGCCTCCATGACCATTGTTATTGTTAATTTTGTTGAGAAGGGGACGGGGCGTGTTAAAATAGAACTTCATACTTGTTCCGAAGTATACGTGGACATAGTTTCTACTGATAGCAAGACAGGAACATGATGTTAGATTTGACAACGTTGTCATACGTTGTCTTAGAAGTAGTGGCCCAACTTATGTATGTGCCTCATATATAACTATGAAAAAAAAATGGTGCATGATGGACTTGGCCTTCTGAAACAACGTATTTATGGAGCCTATACAGCCTCTAAAAATTGTTTTTAGTTCTTAGAATGTAGTGGAAACAAGAATAATGTCACTTTTACTTTTCCTCTTGATGCCATATTTACCAGAAATTTCCTTGATCAAGTGTTGCTATGCATCTTTGCATTCCTTTTCTCTTCTTTTTCCTTCTTTTACAAGTGTTGGTGACTGCATAAACTACTGAGAAAGTGGATGGTTTTTGTTTGATCTAGTAAATGCTACCTAGAAACCTTTGTTTCGGTCAGTTTGTACATCATTAATGTCCTTAAAACCCTTAGGAAGAAGTAAACTACCACATGATGGAACTTTATGATCACTACCAGTTTTTGCAATTGGTTAATAAATTTCCCTTGTGGATCCTAAGATAAATTCAAGTTCCGGTTGAAGATACAATCACAAAATACATGTGCATCATCTTTCACTCACTAAGTACTAAAATTCAAGAATCTATCTGAGCTGTTCAATATAGTTTGATACTTGTATTCAATTGAGGAATAAAACAAAGATATTCATGTTCTTTGCTTTTCTCTAATGATCAAGGTATTTTAGCTAGCATATTACAGATTAGGTGGTGAGCTAAAATTGTTACAATGTAAGAAAAGTCAAGTTTAATTAGATTTTCAGTTTAATGTAACATGTGCATGTGAATGCCACATTACTTTACATAAAGAAGTTTGCAAATGAACAATATACCTTATTGATCCAAGCCTCCATTTCTTCAAACATCAAACCGGCTAAACTTTTAGTTAAGATCTTAAATAATTATACACAAAATCAGAATTTTGAAAGCTGGGTTAAATATATTTTTAATTTTTAAATTTTTAATTTTTAAATTTGACATAAGATTAAAATTCATTTATATCTTACACTTTAATATAATTTTGTCTTTAATTTTAAAAATAAATATATATTATTTTTTTAACTTAAATGTATTAATTTTTTATATGTAAAATAAATATTTCATAATATTTGAGTTGTTTAGATGAAATATATTCTAATTAAATATCTCTTTAAAAATTCATTTAACTTGTAAAAAAATAATACTAATGAGTTAAAAAAATTATATCTATTATTTTTTAAATTTATAACCAAAATATAATGAATTCTAATTCTTTGATCCTACTAAAAAAAATTGGCATATAGGTAAAACATCGAGGGTAAAATACCTTTCTCATGAAGATAAGTTCATCGTTTACTATACGTATTCTTATACTAATTTGTTGCTATTTTAAGTATATTGCTAATTTGCATTTATTATTCTATTAATCCTAATATTGTAAATGTTACTGATTGTGGTAAATGTTAATTACCTGTATGTACTGTTTATGAAACCTGGTAAAAATTTGATATTATTTTAGCAAAAAAGTAAGCTTTTCAAATCTGATCAAATATCACCTAACATTAATAATATGTAACCAATGATTAAAAAATGAATTTATAGTGAATTAATAAAGAAATACTAGATGAAATAGGTTCAGTGATTTGGTAAATAATTTGTAGATAAAAAAGCTTAAAAAATACACTTCAAATAATTTAAATGATTTACTTAGTTGGTCTAAAATGTCTTCTTTTTCATTATTTGTTTTAAGACTAAATATAGGTTAAATTTAATTCACCCCCAAAAACTTTTAATATAGGTAAACCCAACTTGGCCGAAGTACTTTGGGTCTAGTGCTTCATTTAAATGATTATTTCTTTTATCACCTCCATATACTTTCCTACACCTTTCTATGTGCGCGAAAATACCAAATTATTAAGTTGGAAACATCCTGCGTTAAACAAAATATGAAATTTAAAAATAGATTTTAAATTTTAAGATTAGAAATATAATAAAAATTGAATAATCAATAATACGTAAGATTTTTATATTTTCTTTTAATCATAAAACATTTCATTTATTAATACATGATGGCAAATAAGTAAAATGATAGAAAAATATAATAAAATTAATTAAAATATTAAAATACAAAATCCAACTGAAAAATATAAATATTTAACTAAGAAACTAAAATAATTTAATAAAATTCAATTAAAAATAATATTCAAACATATAAGAACTTAAAATTTTGACTATTTAGAAAAGCAAGTCTTTTCAACTTTCAATTTTTTTTTTTCATTAGCTCACATTTTGTAATTGTTTTAACAATAATTGTATAAAATTATTTATCCAAACATACATTTCAAACTATATACCAAAATATTATTGTCTTATTGGATGAGAAATCGATTATTCTGTTTAAAACATTCAGCTGTTAGACATCAAATTTCTTTCACGATTAATTTTTTTATTTAAATAATTCATTAGTTTAGGTTGAAAGTGTGTTACAATTAGCGTCCTGAAGACTCTTCTTGTTGTAATTATTTTAAAAGCATTTTCTAGAATAAATTATTATAGGAATAACTTTGTTGATGTAAACATTTAGAATTATTCCTGTCAAGAGAAAGTTTGCGCATATAATCGATTATTTGGTGTAATAATCAATTATCATGAGCTTAAGAGAAAAAAGGAATGCTCGCGCAAATAATCGATTATTGCTCAGAATAATCGATTATTTCAGTCTAATTCAGTATTTCTCAAGTCACGCAGATAATCGATTATTCTTCAAGATAATCGATTATCACTTTTCAAAAATCCATAACGGACACAAATAATTGATTATAACTTTAAATAATCGATTATCACTGGCAGTTGGAAGTTGTCTTTTCAGTTTCTGACCTCTGGCTATATATACTCTTTACCAAACCCTTTAAAGGGTTATCTAAGCCACTTGAAAATATAGATACTCTCCGAGGAAGTTTTTAAGTGTTAGTGTTGCTCATATTAAGCCTTGTGAATAGGAGAAGCTCGCGCTTAGTGTGTCTAAGGTCGGAACAGTTCTCTTCAAGTTGATTAAGCAAATTCTTCCGTTCATTTGTAGAAGGAAGATGTTTTCTGTTCTCTATTTAATTTGATTATTCGATTGTAATTTGTAATCCACTTTTTAGTGAAATAGTTAATTACTATTTATAATAATTAACAACTGGACATAAAATCTTTTAATTATAACTAGTATAAAAATCTTTGTCTTGATTTTCTTTAACCCTGTCTCCTTAGCATACAAACTGAAGTTGTCCCCCGGCAAATACAATTGTGATATTAGTAAACTAGATTATTAGGGTGTCTAAAGAAACCAAAATTAGAGAAAACAATAAATGAGTGTTTTTGTTGATATAGACAATGCTTAAAGGAGTAAGAATAAAATAATTAAAAGGTAAATTGATTCTCTAGTTCTTTCATAGTTGAATTTTTTATCAATTTTCATATAATTATCATTCATCGAAAGTCTTAACATAATTGAATTAATGTAACTATCATTTTTGTTTGAGATTTACCTTTTACCTCTTGAATTAAGCAAACAAGAAATTGTTAGAATTAAGCAAACTAATAAGAACTTCAATTAAAGAACAAGATTGAATCATCAACAACCATTCTAAAACAACTCCAAGAGCAAAATTGAAATTCAAAAAGGATAAACAATATAAGCACACCTTTGATATATTCATTAAATATCTCCCATGTCTCCAAATATTTACAACTGATATTTATTTATTTTTTTCCTCTTAAATTAAGTAAACAAAATATTGTTAGAATTAAGCAAACTAACAAAATTTCCAATAAAATATTATAATTGAATTATCAACAAGCATTTAAAAACAATGTGAACAAGGGCAAAACATATAGAAGCACGCTTTACTTATAGAACTAGATGATTGAACCTCTTTAGCATAAAACCTCAAAGTTCACTATAAACTCACTAGAGAAACCATGTAGAAAGGTTTATCCTTCCATGTTGAAGGCGAGGAAGAATTACAAAAGGAAAAATAGCCAAAGTTTAATGTGTGACTAAATGTCGAGTGAAGATGCAAGAGTGGTGATAGGTGAGTTTCTCAACCTTCAACTCTTTATGCAACCGATGGATAGTTAGCTTTTCTTTCTTTCTCTCTCATTAGAGTCTTAATATTATTTGTTTTAATTTCTATTATGAAATTGAAAACAAAAAAAATCTGAAAAATCATAAATTTAATAGCACTCTCTTTCTTAAGTTTTGCAAGAATTGGTCATAGTTCAATTAACTTCGTTTATCAACCTCTTATAAAAGAGCCATACACTCATTTGAAGTAAGCTAATAAATAAAGTCTCAAAACAAGACATTTGGTTCATAGAATAAGACACTTTGTTCATAATTTGGGCAGCACTTTGTAGCTTGTGTTATGCGTACCTTGCATGTACAACTCACTCTTTCTTGTTCTTCAAAGGTCATGAGACTAATCTTCTCCTGAATTCTTTTTCAAAGAATCTTCAAGGACCAAAACTGAGTTTTTATTATACACTTGTTGAAGCTTATATATATATATATATATATATATATATATATATATATATATATATATATATATATATATATAATTTAAGTCGAAACCTACGGGCCAGGCCTCTCGCATAGCAAAAGAGTATTGATACACAATGAATTGAATAATAACTATGGCTTCAGCGAAAGTGAAACACTAAATCTTATGATCACTCCACTGTCCCCTAACACCTCACATTATATGCCAAGAGAAAGGTAATGGGCAGCTACGGGTATAAGGAGAAGAAAGGAGAATAAGGTTAGTGACCTGCACATAAACTTATTTTACAAATAAGATTTTTTTTTTTTTCAGTTTTAGTATAATAACCTGAGTTGATGACATCTCCCATAGACTTAGTACAGAAAGGTAATGTTTTTTTTTTTTCTCAGGGAAATGAAATGGTACATAAAACTAGGACAATGGAGGCATTTAATATTATGATCAATCAAAAGAATAATAGTAGAATACAAATTCGTAGGACATATACATGATAAATTCTAATTCATTTAACAAAAAAGAAAAACTTTCTTTACTAGAATAATACTATTTCAATGTTTTCCACAGGAATGTTCACATTTGTATAAGCCTCACCTCTTAATACACATTACAATTTTCATCTGCTAATTGACTGCTATCAAAGTCCTCTGATTTGTCCTCAATCACAGTGTTCATCAAATTTGCCTTCAAAAGTTGGATCCTTACACAACTGTTTAACTCGTTGCAAGAAAAAGTCTGCGCCGTGTGAAATGAAACTACATTACCTTGGTGTCTACTTATAAAAGCAAGTCTACATAAGCATCAAGTCCTTGTTTGACAAGGCACTTCTTAAGCTTATATAATGCTCGGATCTCCAATTGACGAACCCTTTCCTTAGACAAACCAAATATGTCTCCAATTTCTGATAAAGATTTCTGTTCACCATCTTCAAACCCATATCTTAGTCGGATTATTTTCCTTTCTTTGGGGCGCAAGATAGTTAGGACATTGAGCACATGCCGCCTCATAAGCTGTTTTTCAACACTCAAGTCTGTGGCCTCAACTGTGGGATCTGCAGTAATCTCCTGCAATTACAAAAATAATATGGTTAAATTTGTTGTGTTGCGTATTTTTGATACAAAACTCTACACCAAAACTATATGGAAATAATATAAAAATTCAGAGATGGAATCATATTGCACAGCAGCTAGTACATATAACTATATAAGGAAATCATGATGATTGTCACAAGTTAACAAAATCACATATAAGTGACCTTGGTAATGAATTGAACAGAACAAAGCAAATAGTAACTTGACTCTGATCACTACTATTGAAATAATTAAACTTTCCATTAAGGTACTGTGCTACGATTCCTTGGCTAATCTCATACCGAAATGTTGTGATCAGATTCCGATGTACAAGCTCCTCCGAGAGCTAAAATACTTTATACTGGTGGTTCCCTTTCATCTCGCACACCAGAATCCAATTACTACGCAAAATTCAATATTCTTGTAGTTGTCATTAGACTATCACCAATTTGGTTTTACGTTACGTTATCAGCACAAGCAAAACTCTCCAAACAAAATTAGAGGCTGATTATAAGCTCTTTTAAATCCTTTTTGCGCTAAGCATTCTAGACATTGATTCAGGACTTGTTTCTCACAGTTACACTATAGATCTAATAAATTGCATCATATCAAGGGGGAAATCACATCAATTTTCTGATAGCATGCAATACCTGGAAAGTTGTATCTTGGTCAGCCCACACAGTTTTCTGCATAGAAATTGGAGTTCTTGCAGAATATAGTAATTTGTCAATCTTTTCTACTGTAATTCCTACCCTTCTTGCTAATTCTTCTTTAGTTGGGTGAAGATTTCCTTCCTGAATGTACAATTTCTTTGCTTCCATTACCTTGCCCAATTGGATATATACCTTCTCCTGGAGATAACACATGATTTCTGTGTTACAGAAATAAAATCGATGCTTGACTATAAAAAATATTTATGCAATGGTAGGTAGCATCATTTTTTTTATCGTCAAGAAAAAAAAATATTTTATGGAAAATGACTCTTCAAAAGGTTGATGCTTAAAATTTAGGCAACTAAATTTACCGGCAGACGGATCGTCCTGGAATGTCTAAACACCGCTTTCCTTATTGCTTGCCTTATCCACCAGAATGCATAATTACCAAATCGGGAACCGGCTAGGGGATTGAATTTTTCAACACTCTTCATAAGGCCCATACTACCCTCCTGCAACAGCACCAGAAGAGAAATGTAAAAGATAAAGATGTTAAATGTGATTGACAATTCTGAAGAGTGAAAATGGTGGTTACAACCCTTTAATCAGAGATTTTTTTTTCCCAGATTCTTGCTCCAACCCTAGCCAACCATGTTTTTTTGGGTTCTTCCATGTTGAGAACAGTTGAGAATGTGTTAAATTGAGTTCATTAAATATGAAAAAATGGCAAATCAAAAACATTTGTTCCCCTTCTATACCCTACATCTGTAACCATTTTATCCTTATGTATCTCTTTCACATTTTAGAGAAGTCACAAATCACGGTTCACTAATTGGTGGAATACTAGGCAACTCAGCCATTTTCTTCAATGATATTCACAATGTATAATATAACTAACCACAAAAGTACGTAAACACTAAACAGCCTTTGCTACAGGGGAAGGAACGTCTATAATTTTGGAAAGGCTACCTGTAATAAGTCCTGAAGGCTGAGACCACGTCCCTGATAACTTTTGGCAACATGGACTACCATGCGTAAATTTGCTTGAATCAACTTTTCTCTGCTTTTGTTTCCATGATGAAGCTGAGCATGGAGCTTTCGAGAGTTAAGTCCCGCACCCTCAGCCCATTCAGCCATAGTTGGTTCCCTACCAAATTGAGATTGGAGTCTGGTCTTCAATTCTTCCAATTTCAATAAGTCCTGTTTCATACTTCATGTCAATAGATCATCACATGTGTTTAGGTAAGGAAATCAAGGGAACTAGGAAAACACCTGTATCTGAGAAATCAGTTCAGATTCTTGTTCAAGTGTCAAAAGTTGTTTTGTTTCAGGACCCCTCAAGAACATGCGTAGGGTATCATTGTGATCAAATTCTTCATTTATGTTCTTTTCTTTGCGTAGCCTTTCTTGAGAACCATCCTTTCTTGTATCGTAGGCTTCATCATCTTTAACTACCGACTTAGGTACTTTTCTTTGTTTTGCTCGTCTCTCTAAAAGCCGCTTTGACCTCACAGTTTTATTTCTTCCAATCGAAGGGTCCGCCAAACTAGTGGAAGCCAGACTGAATTGAAGCTTTTAGTTTAGGCATTACACTTTAAACAGATAGCCTATAAACAGGAAAAATAAATTACAAATGTTAGAGTTGGCCAATAAGATAGAACTAACCCAAAAGGAATTGAATCATCATCAGCTTTAGTTGATTTCAGGCCTTCAACAACTAAGGATGCTTGTTTTGCGGTAGACAAAGCTTTCTTAGCAAGAGAAACTCCATTACATTGCACACTATCTGTCTGTCTCTCCGAGTCAACAGAAATATGCTGTAGAGTTGAAGAAGCAGCAATTTCTCCTGTTTGGGATGAAGTTAATCTGCAATAGATCATTTATGAACCTATAAGGAGACAACTAAAGATGGCCAAAACTTACTATAAAAAATTACTAAATGATTAAATTAACATATGAAAGAATAATTTTGTGTCTTACAAGTTCTGTAAACGAGGCCAGAGATGCAGGTGCTTCCTAAAGTCCAGCACTACCTGGTCAGCATTTCCAGTGTTATTCTCTTCATGAACCGTGTCCACATCCATCTGCCTTGTATTTAAAATTGCCTGCAGTAAAACATTGGGAAGATTAATTGGTACCGTGTGCAATATGTCACAATGCAGGAAAAACTTACGAATCACAACCTGAAAAAAGAGTTTGTGAATTCATACAAAAAAAATTAATTTGCTGAGATCATAACAAGAATGGACCGTCAATCAACTCTTATTGACTACTCAACAAGTAAAACAAGACTAAGGATTTCACTAGTCAACTCTTATTAAAAGAAGCTGAATTTGATGGAGTCAGTGCATCAATAAAATTTGAACCTGAGATGTTTTGTCTTCCTTAGACATGTGAAGAAGAGGCCTATATTCATCACGCTGCTCTTGTAAAAGAACTGAGGCAGGGAAATTCTGTGCTGAAAAATTAGAGGACCAAGAGGCAACTGCAGTGGAAGCTTGTTCACGAAGCATCAAAACTGCAGGTTCATGAACATAGAAATCTTACATATTTTCAGCTCAGACTAATGACAGGTTGGGGAACATACATATGCAGTCACACACCACTTGATCAAAGAGGAAATTTTGAAAAGAGACTAGGAGTAAATTCAAAATTAGCACAGTGAATTCTTTAAGGATATCTATGGAAGGAGAGTTTCAGAAGAAGAGACAATGGAGGACACTACTTTATTTTTAAAGTAAGAGGGTTACTTGGAGCATATTTGAACAAATTTCTCCCTAAGCAATTCTAGAATAGAAAATGAAAATATAAATGAAAAAGGTTCTCTGTAATCTAAAATACTAAATTTTAACATATAGAGAACTGTATTCCATTTTTTCTTCTTATTTTTCTCATCTAAAATTGTTTATAGAGAATTTTATCCAAACATATATCTAATGTTTATAAAATCAGATAAAATGATTTAACTGTTTATACCAATTTATTATTGTTGATTGGTTAACTAATTGTCTCATGGTGAGGCTTGGGGGACCATGTCACAATCAAATTGTGACGTTTAGTCTACTATTCTCTAAAGTAGAATTGTCTGGTGATAATTAGTTATAGTTTTCTGTATGATAATAAACATTTGATCCAACAATTAGTATCAGAGTCAATATCTCAAGTATAATTCCCAGCATCATGATTCCCCATCGGATAGATATTACTGAGGGGGAAATGGTTGCATGATACATTAATTATCCTGTGACGGAAGCTAGATAAGCCAAGTCACAATTGAATTATGCTCTTAAGTAAAAACTTTAGAACTAGTTTTAGTTTTTGGCCTAATGGTAGGCTATAGATTCAACAATTATTCTTTCTTCCACTTTTTGAAGATTGGTGGTGTAAAAGGACTTTACATTTTCTTCCAATCACAAATTGTTGTATATGATAAGTTTGTCCGCTTTTATATTAATTATTCTGAAGGTTCCATGAACGATTATTTAGTAGTTAACGGTATAAAAGAAATTAAACTGAAAATGCATAAAAGTTAGTCCCATAAGAAATCAATCAAAGATAGTTATTAGAAATAAACTGCCCCTTCCTTTCAATCCAACACTCAAACAGACCCTACTATCCTAGAAACAGAACATGTTTAAACTCTTGCTTTTCATCAGCGAGATAGCCAACACAAATATAGGAAGTCAGCCAGTGTGCACCAACAACTACACAACAAAATAGAACGCCCGTGGAATTAATTACCTAACGAAATCTCAATGACATTAAAATTCATTAACTAATACGTGAAAAAAGAAGAAGCATAGAATTCAAGTAAACAAAACACACAATTGAGGTCTCCAACGCAAAATTATGCATAAAGAAAACAGCATTGATGAAGTATAAATGATATTCAGCATCTCAGAAAGAGCAAACACAGCATTGAGTAGAACTATGAGAGGATAAACCTGAAAAAAACGAGTAATGTATCTTGACACATTACTGAATTGAAAAATTCTTGAGCCAGAAAAAGCAACACTAACTATAATTCTCTTAATGAAGCAACATAACGCCGTGTAAAATTGGGTAAAAGAGCAGAACAAATAATAATAACGTTGCTTTGAAAACGCATGGTACTAGATAGAAGTAAATGAAAAGAGAAGGGAATTGCAATGAGAATTGAGTTATAACAACAGCACCGGAAGTAGAAGAGGACGAGGAGTGAGTGTTCCAAGGGTGACTTCTTGGAGGAAACGGTGGAGACGAACAGAACATAGTCCTTGCGAACTCCATAGGAACGAGAAGAACAGCATAGTACATTAGAGTGGTGAGTTGGTAGCAGAAGAAGGTTGCAGCGTGATCATTGTGCAGAGGAAACGCAGGTGCTGTTTCCTTGCCACCATGGCGGGGCTGTGATATTTAGAGAGAAACGGATAAAGAAGGAGGAAAAGCCTTCCAAGAGACGTAGCCTATTTCGGACCTCTGAATTTCTTTGTTTTTCCGACAGTGGATTAGGTTCTTTTTATTTCTCATGATAATTCACAATATATTCTTATTATTGTGTCAATGTATTATGGTGTTTGGGTCTCCGATATGGACTATCCTTCTGGCCCCAAAGGTAGTTTCTTTCTGCACTCCTATAATTCCAACACGCACCTGCTTAAACTTTAAAATTACAAATTTACTTATGATTTTGGATTTCCAGTTTCAATTCTTGGAATATTTACGGTATTTTTGTATTACGGAATTTTTTACTCTGGAATGTGTAATTCTGACTACAATATGAAAATACAAGATTTCATATTTCAAAATACAAGTTTGTATTATAAATTATATAATCTAAAATATATTTTTTATTTTATATATATTTATATATGTATTTCATATATACAATTTAAAATGTATTTTTTGATAAAATAAAAAGAAAACATTCATTCGGTTGGAGAAGGACTGATTGGAAGAGGGTTTGTTGGCTTTTGTAGAATCCAGATAATGAAGAAATATAGGATAAAATTAAAAATAAGAAGGATAAATTGATCATTTCACTACTTTATAAAAGTGCAAGTTGCAATTAAGAGTTTCAGAAAGAAATGTTCGTCCACAAAACATTGCAGCCCAAAACTAAAAGGTGCTGCAGGTCCAATTTCGAAATTGTGTTTAAAATTATTTGTTTTTTGTATTTTTTTAATAAAACAATATATCACATTCCGTTATATGTAAAAGCACATGGAAGGCATGGCATAAAGAGGTGAATAGATATTTGGTTCTATTTTTGTCCCCTCCTCACAAAAATGGCAGAAATTTTATGTTACGATTTGAAAGAGGAAAAGAGTTAAAAATTTAATGCAATATCAAGTATACATGGTCTTTTTCTAGTTGCAATTTCTTCTTAGATTATGTATTCACAATGTTGGGAACAAAAGATATTGCATAAAGTGATTATTTTAACAAAATATTACAAAATTCTTATAAGTTCACTTCATCAGCCTATTTTTCTACCAATTAGTATCAAAAGTATTATTGATAGTTTTAATTTACTTATGCCTTTTTAAATAAATTGATATTAATTATTAATTATGTTTTAATTAAATAATAAATAATTGTAAGAATTAAATATATTTTAATTTATAAATGTAATTTAAGGTTTGATTTTATTTATTTATTATTATTGTTACTATTATTATTTTGCTAATTATATATAATTATGTATAAGGATACAGGTGTGTTGTGACAAAAAAGTTATAATAATTAGGATAAATGGTTAATAAAGTAGGATAAAAGAGATATTCATGAAAAATCGATTTTAAAATAAAACAATTGTTAGTATAAATAGTTTGTTATGTTATTTGTTTTGGAAAGTGTGTTGAGACTTTTTATATCTAAATTTATTGTAGTTTATTTTAATCATATCACTAGTAAAAGAAAAAAGTATTATTATTTTTGTTATGACTCGGTCCAGCAGAAACTGAAACATGAAATGGCATGACGGTATTTTTGAAATTTTCACGATATTATAAGTCTCGATTGTTTTAGAACCGAAGCAGTATAGAAAATATGGCTTCGGTTGTTTGCAAAATTGAGACCAAAAATCCCTACAAGATGTTGACAACTCAATGAGTTGTGTGATGAAAATCCATGTGTAAGGCTTTTGGCCTCGGTTTTCTACATAACCCAGGCCAAAAACCCTTGCAAAAAGTTGGTAATTGAAACGGTTAGATATTTTGCTGACATATAGGGGATATGGCCTCGGTTTCCCTCAGAACTGATGTCATATGTCCCTACCAAACTATGACAACAAACATCTACAGTCTGATCTAGTCTGAAGGTCAAGGCATAGCTAGGCCTCGGTTCCCTAAAGAACCGATGTCATATGCCCCTGCAAATTCTGTCATTCCCCAAATCTACAGTCTTACAATAAAAGTGGAAGTCTGAAAGTTAGGGAATAGGCCTCGGTTCCCCTGAGAACCAATGCCATAGGCCCTTGCAAATTCTGACATTCCCCAAATTTGCAGTCTTACAATAAAAGTGGAAGTCTGAATGTCAGGGAATAGGCCTCGGTTCCATTGAGAACCGATGCGATAGGCAATATGCTTCGCTTTGGTGGTGAACCTAGGCAAAAGAGTTGAAAAAAATTTCAAAATTATCATTTCAAATTAATTTTGAATTTTTTTTACAACTTTAGGCCTCAGTTTGAATGAGTTAAACACAACAAGCGTTGAAACAGATGAATTACTCTAACAATTAATGAAAAAGCATATATTATTAAGAATCAATTCAAATACATGAGAGTTCACAAGGTTACATCATTCCCCAACAACAAATAGAGTTTAGTTCCCCCATAGACATGGAGAAACTAGACGAACAATGGAAAAGAATGAGATAGAAAAACCCTAAAAATTGGGAATGGAAGCTCCCGCATCCAAATCCGCCTCCAGAGGGTGAAAGAATGTGCTGCTTTGCTCCTCCTACCAAAGATACAAAACCTAGGACGTCTGGGTCCTTTAAATAGAGCGAAATAGAATAAAAAACGAAGTCCGACCCATTTCGTTGGCGCTCAAGCGCCCCACTTAGGGCGTCCGAGCAGTGAGCGGTAGTTCCTAACACTTAAGCCTCCATAATGGCGCCCAAGCTTCGTGCATTCGACGCTCAAGCGCCCCAAAGGGGCGCCCGGGCGGTGAGCGACACTCTTCTACGCTTAAGCCCCCTAAAAGGACGCCCAAGCTTCGAGCATTCCTCCTTTCTGGTGCTTTTCCAGGCCTTTATGAGCTCCGTTTCCTTGACACTTCACCTCTACTTTCTGTATTATCTCGTTTCCTGCCAAAACAAGGGAAATTAGTCTTAAAATCATCAAATTCAACCTCAACTCTCTTATTCACACAACTTAACAGAAAATCATGATTCCAAGCAAGTTTCTAAGTAGAAAAGGGTGCATTTAGTATCAAAATTACATCACAGATAACGATATTTGCAACCGTTATCAAAACGTCATGCCTAACATGGTTCGTAAATGATTTATCCTTTCTTCAATAAAGGATTTTGTAAATATATTATTTAGTTTATTGCCTATAAGTACAAACTATAAATCTATACTCTGTTTGTGAATATGATCCCTAATGAAGTTTAATTTCAATGTCTTTAGACCTACAATATTGGATTCTTATACATTCTAGTGGCTACACTATTGTCACAAAATATAGGAAAGTTACCTTCATAGGTATTGTAATCCTCTAGTTAGTTCTTTATTATTACAATTGTAAGCAACAACTAGTAGCTAATATATATTTTGCGTCAATTGTAGAAAGTATTATGGTTCCTTACTTCTCACTCATCCAAAATAATAAATTATCTCCCATAAAGCATCGTAACATCCCTACAATTTAAAATTTTATCGTTGCTCAAAGTATAAACCAAGATTAGTAGTACATTTAAAGTAATAAAATTTATGCTTAATTTCAATAAGGTGTACTTATTTTTTATTTGATTGAAAATTAGCATAAAGAAAGATGTTGAACACGGTACCTAGTATAGACGTTGTTAGATACAATAATGAATCAATCATATGAAAATAGATGGTTTCGTTTAAGAGATTTGATTTCTTCTCAAAACCTAGAGATGTTCTTGATGCTCAAGAGTGTTCATCTATTTCGCATCGTCTACCTTGAACTTCTCTAAAAGCTTTAACATACTTTGTTTCATGTATGTATATTAGATAATTTACCTATTTCATTTGCAAACTTAAAAAGAATCTAAATTCTTCCATCATGTTTATTTCAAATTTGTTTTGAATCTAGGTAGAGAATTCTTCACAAAAGGGTTTATCAGTAACACCAAAGGTAATATCATCAACATAAATTTAAACAACTATAATATTAGAAAAGTAATCTATGTGAAACTAATGTCTACTTTACCATGATTAAAACCATTTTTAATTAAATAAAATGCTTAAATGTTAATACTAAGCTTTGGGAACTTATTTTAAACCATATAGAACTTTGTTTAACTTAAAATCATGGTTTGGAAAAGTAGCACTCCTAAACCTAGGAGGTTGTTCCATGTGGAATTCCTTTATAGAATTCTTAGGAATACACTTTTTCCATTTATTTGATATAGCTTCATTTTACTAGATGTAGCAAATGAAAGTAAATTTCATATTGTCTTTAGTGTTGTAACAAGAGGATTATATGTTTCAATGTAATTTATATCTTGTGAGAAACCTTTATTGACTAGTCTAGCTTTGTTTCCCAAAATCTCACATTCTTCATATAAATAATTTTGAAACACCTACTTGCATTACAATAGATTTGTTTTTTGGTTGACTTACTAGTTGTCGTGTGTCATTTTCTGGAAGAGGTCAATTCATATTGCATGGCCTTTATATGAAAGTAAGGAAAAAAAATGCAAGAATGGAAATTCGAATTGTGTTTTTGAGTTCTTTCTAAAATATTTTGTAGATATTCGTCTAGTAAGGAATATTCGAACAATAGTTTTGTATATCAAGTAATAAGTTAGTGGTTATTGATGAAGTGCAACAACTCAAACTTATAACTTGATTTATTTGCTTGTTTGAAATATTTTATATATATATGTACTCTGATAGTGTCTCTCTTTATATATTAGTGATAATATGAATAACAAGCATCGGAAAGAGATAAGAAGAAATACAAAATACACAATGTAATTTTATATAAGTTCTTTTGACCATGTAGACTACTGTTAAGAGTCCGACAAGTGTACCGAATCGTATCAAGTAATAATAAACGCTAAGTTCGAGTATCGTTTCCCTAGAGACTCTTAGGCCAAAACATTTGTGTGATATCTTAATCTTTTAAGACTTGAGAGAACGAAAATTAGGGTTTTAGATGCAAGACAGAAAATAAACATGCATGCAAAGATTGATCAATTGACAATTGAACTATATGGATGAACGATGTTGTTGGGGTTTATGATTTCATCCTAATCCACTCTCATATATTTACAAATTCTACTTAATTCTACTTCTTTATCTGTTGAGATTGTTGACAACACAAAACTCTATATCAAACTGGTTTTTGATGATGACAACACATTGCTTAATAACAGTACATAAGTTTCAGTGTTACATGTTCAGCTGATATACTATACTGTTTTGAACAATGATTTTGTTGAACATGTTTTGATTGATTTGCTTGTATGTTCCCTTGATTGATTATGTGCTACATGTTTGGAACATGCTTGTATTGAAATGTGTGATAAAATGATTTTGATTACTTCTGCACATTTCTGAAGAAAAGCTCACAAGCACTTTTATGAACTTATACTTGTTATAACAAAGATCTGGTTCAGTCGAATACACTGGTAATGGATTTTACTAAGCTAAAATCTTAGTACAGATTTTTTGAACATGTGCTTGATGAGATTTTGAGTTGAAAAGAATTTCAAAGTGTTTTTCAAAGTGTCAGTCGACATGGTGGAACACCTATTCGACTGTGTTGCTGTTATTTTTTGAAATTCTGTTATGCCTACTTGCTCCAACGGCTATATTTTCAAAAGTTAGTTAGGATTGACTGACTGGGTCAACTGTAATAAATGTGCATTGAATTGGTTGACTGAGGAGCCTCTATGTTGACTGTCTGTTATAATTGTTTTAATACAATCGACTGGATTAGTAGGCTATTCGACTGAGAATGACAGGAAAACTATAAATAGAACAGAACACGATCTGTTCTGTAAGACTTTGTGATCTAACATTTTCATTGTCCTGTTTCAAAGTTATTTCTCAGTTTTGGAAGCTCCAAGAATTCTCCAAGAAGATCGTGGTGATCTTTCTTGAGAGTGATTCAGATTGAGGAGTCAATTGCGCATACTGTTTGATCAACATCTGCACAAAGAAGGTGCTTCTAGTTTGATCTTGAAGGCTTTGCATCCTGTGAAGACTGTTGTATTTGATTGAAGGCTTGACAACCTGGGAAGTGTGCTGTGATAGGCTTGGCAACCTGTGAAGCGTACTGTGATAGGCTTGGCATCCTGTGAAGAGTGTTGGTTACACGTTGAGGATTGTTCAGCGTGGGTTCAGATTGTAGAAGAGGGGATTCTTGCTGCAATTCTGGTTTTTTGTGTAGCTATATTTGGTTTTGGGTTAGAGAGGAGATTTATTTTTTTGCGTGGTGCTTCTATAAATTCCTTGTTGTAAAAACCACAATCATTATAGTGCATTTGCTTCCAAGATTGGAAGGACACTGGATGTAGGCATTGTTGGCCGAACCAGTATAAAAACNAGTGTTTGATTTTCTCTATCCCTACACTCTTTATTTCAGTCGACTTTATCTTCCTAGCAGTCAACTACATTTTTCTGCTGCATTCAAATTTTCATTACTTGCATTTCAAGGAAAGATCAAAAGCTTTGAATTTTCATACCAAGATTGCGAAAAGATTTTTTTTTTGAACTAACACCAATTCACCCNCCCCNCCTCTTGGTGTAAAACGAAGCCAACCTGTTTCCTAACAATTGGCACCAGAGCCGGTTTTCATAAAATATATGAAAATTCAGTCGACTCTGATTTTTGTCTATTCGACTGTAAAACCTGGGGATGGCTTCAAATTTTCAAACTTTTGGTGAAGGTGCTTCAACAAACAGACTACCTCTGTTTGCTGGTGAAAACTATCCTTTTTGGAAAATTCGCATGCATATGTTTCTTGAATCGCAAGATAAAGGAATTTTGGATGTCACTTTAAATGGTCCATATGTGCCTACAAAAACTGTTGATAGTGAAACTGTTTTAAAACCTTTTATTGAGTGGACTGCTGATGAAAATAGAAAAGCTCAGTATGATGTTAAAGATAGAAATATTATTGCCTCTACACTAACAATTGATGAATTTTTCAGGATATCCCAAGCAAGACTGCAAAGGAAATGTGGGATGTTCTAGAGGTAACACATGAAGGCATGGATGAAGTCAAGAGAGTCAGGAAGAATTCGTTGATACAAGAATATGAGTTGTTTAGAATGAAAGCTGGTGAGAACATCTATGATGTCCAGAAACAATTCACTCATATTGTAAACCACTTGATGGCTCTTGGCAAAGCCTTTGAGAAAGAAGAGATCAACATCAAGATTTTCAAAAGTCTGAACAGGAACTGGCAACCAAAAGTCATTGCAATCTCTGAATCCAAAGATCTTACAACTATGAATATGGCTACCTTGTTTGGCAAGCTACGTGAACATGAATTAGAACTTGGTAGACTGAAGGATGAAGAGGAGATTGAAGAAAAGAATTCCATTGCTCTGAAGGCTGCAAGTAATAATCTCACAGAAGCAGTGATGGACGACAAAGAGCTGATGACCTTGATGGTAAGAAAGTTTAGTGGACTTATGCAAAATGATAGTCAATTGTCTAACCATACAGGTCAAAGCAAGAAGAAGAGCTTCAGCACAAACACTGTCCAGTGTTATGAATGTGGAAAAGAAGGTCACATCAAGCTTGAATGTCCTAAATAACAGCCAAAACAGAAAAGGAAGTAAAGATTTCCTCAAAGCAAAAATATGAGAAAGAAAGGAGCCTACATTGCTTGGAAGAATTCTGAATCTGAAAGCTTAAGTGATGAGGATTTTGATCAAGTGGAGGAATCAAATTTGTGCTACATGATAGGTGTAACATGGGATGACTATGACAGTGATGCAGACATATCAAATGAGCCTGTAGAAGTCAAATATGATCTGCTCCTAGATGCTTTCAAAGAATTACATGCTGAGGCTATGCGACTACAGTACAAGGTAAATCGATTGTGCTATGAGAGAAGAGATTTTGAAAATAGAATTAAAGACCTTGTTACTGAAAATGAAAGATTAGAAAAGGAATTGGATATAGCCTTTCTATTTGCTAAGAATTTTGAAATTAAAACTGTTACTGTTGAAAAAGCTTGTGAAAATTGTCCTTTGCATGTTGAAAAGATTGATTACTTGACTAGCAAGCTAGCTAAGTTTACTCAAGCAAGTGACAATTTAGATGTTGTATTAAATTCCTCTAGCAGAACCAATAATAGGCAAGGAATTGGATTTAAAGGATACTCTAACAGAACCAATGCTAGAAAGATTAATGAATCAAGAAAACCTTCTAGAAATGCATGTTTTTACTGCAGATGTGTTGGTCATACTGTTAGAAACTGTTATTATAGGCATGTTTTTCCTCAAGGATTATGTGTATGGATACCAAAGGAACATGTAACAAGAACTGACAATCATGGACCCAAAGTTAAATGGGTACCGACAACCAAAACTTAACTGTTTTGCAGGTTATGCAGCTGATACAGAACTGTTCTCAAGGATAAATCAACTATGGAACATTTCAAAAACCTTGAGTGTCTACAACTGGTAAATTTGTATCTACCTACTGCATCATGCATATATTGATTGAATGTTGTTGTATGATTGTTTGCAATGTGTGCTTAATTGTTTGATTGATTGAATCTGTGTGAAAATGTTTTCATGAGTCCCAGTTGACTCCAATATTAATTCAATCGACTGTGTTATTTGAATATTTGAAATGCTCTATTCTTAAACGTTAAAGATTAACTTAGGGCTTAATCAACATCCTGAGCATGATCATTCTTTGTTAATATTTGAATTAGGTGTCTTCTGAAACACTTAAAACTAACCACATTGTTCTAAGGCCGATACTACATTTGTTACTGTGCAAGCAAATTTCTTTGATATTCCTTAGATCTTGTGGGTGCATTCCGGAAAATTGTACTCTCACGATGGCTGCTTCAAATCAAAGCTCAAACAAAGGAAAAGGAAAGGAAGTCTCAGAGACAAGAATTCCTAACCCCACTGGATGAATTAGTGATGAAGAGTCAAGGAGCAAATTCTTGTTGAATCTATAAAAAACGATAGCTTATCCATACTACATCAAGCTTAGGAAGTTTAGAAAAGAGGGTTTCAACTTTCCTGAATTGCTGGAGTTCCAAAATTTGTCAAATCTCGTTCAAACAAAAGGTGCATTATCACATTTACCCAAATCTGAAATCAATGCACACTTAAAGACAAAAGAGTTGTATTTAGGATGGAAGAGGCACCCTGAAGATGCATCTCTACAAGAAAAAAATTTTATTGATGGTTTAAAGAAGGAAGAAAAGGTTATTGCTTATATTCTCCTACGGATCATACTTCCGGGAAGAATTGATCACAATCGTCTAACCACTAAAGACATATATCTTATGCATGCCATCATCAATAAAGTCCCCACAAATTGGATAGAAGTAATAAAAAATCATATGAGGATAGCTGCTTTCAGGAATTCACCTTATCTTCCATATGGTGTTCTCATTAGCAGGATTCTATTAGTACAAGGTGTTAGATTAAGTGATGAAAAATCCTGTTGTTGCGACTGTACAAATGAAATATACCATGATGCATTGAAAGATTTGGGAATGAAAAAGACGACAATCGGATGGTTCTTTGAAGATGAAACCTGCTTTTTACCTCTAACCAAGTTTGAGATATTCATGGCTGATCAATTAAGGTCTATCAATAAAAATCTAAGTTAGGAAGAGGTATCTCAAGAAGAAAGCAGTACTTCAGATGAATACTCCACTAGCTCATCCGACATGGACTAAGGACTATCAGTTGAAATATGCCAATACTTATAGCAGTGTCGTGTCCTAGACTAGGTCTTTTTCATTTTGAAAAATGGCATATAAAGCCATTCTTTTGATGCTTTTAATGTTTTTCTTGTATTTCCTTGTTTTGTTCTATCAATGTAATATCTTTTCTACCAAGGAAATAATATTAAAAGTTTGAATCAATCCATATACTTAATCATTCACTTAAATTGTCAAATAAAATCTGATACTCTGTTTGATTGATTCGACTGACATATGGATGAAGTTAATTGTGCTATAACTGTCATGCATTTTTATACATTGAATTCTGTTATGATTTGTTTCTATTCTTGCATAACCACTATACTTGATCTGGAAAAAGGCCTTTGAAAGGTTTTGCAGGAAGAACATTGCTTTGGAGATATACATTTGAAATTCAACATTTGGAAAAGCAATGCATTCGAATGATGAGTTAAAGCATTCGACTGCGTCTAAACTGGGTTAAAAATTCCAATTTTGGAATTTTCTTCTATCCTTACTGACTACTTTAATCATTAGTATTCTGATATTATCTCTGTTCTTTACATATTTTTATATCTAAGTTGAGATAATATTGTGAGATTGTTGATATTTGTGTCATTACATATATATGTGTTTGAATTGTGTACCAATGATACAAATCTGTGCGACACTGAAATTCTATAAAATTCATCAAGTACAAGAACAGATGAAATAATGTACGAGCTTTGATAACGGTCTAAAAATAATTTTTTTCATACTTAAATTTGATATTAAAACACACCCTTTATGACTTAGAATGAGCTTATCAAGTAAAACACTTAGTTAAGTCTTGTGAGAGTCAAAAGTTGGTTTTAGAGATATTATGCTTGTTTTTACATTGTTTTGCAGGGTTTCAAGTTGAATTGAAGATGGAAGTGAAGTAAGGTGGACTTAGACCCGTGAAAGAGGAAGAAAAAGGATGAAAAGAAGGGTCAAGTAAACTGTTGAGCGTTAAAATGGACCGCTGAGCGCTCATAGCGATTAGAGGGTGTCGCAACCGGAATCGCGACGGGATGACGATCCAAAAAAGGAAAACGAGTTTGAAAAAGAGTTTGGAGTCGGCACCATAGTTTATCCTGGAAAACTACAGAAAAACCATAAAATGATAAAGCACGGTCCACAAAAACCAAAGATTGGGTTCGGGAGTCGATTACGTGTAGGGAAGGTATTAGCACCCTACAACGCCTGCCCTAAGGTAGTACGTTGCTCCTACGTATTCTCAAAATAAGAAATCAGGGTTACGTAGTTCTAGAAAATTGTTTGGGAAATTTGTTTGAGGAATTTGTTTTGGACAAGATTTGGATTTTTTGGGAAAATGAAGAATAACAGAAAGGTTTTCAACACAAGGCTGAAGCGAATGGTCGCACGTGTGCTTAAACCTTTTGAAATAATTTTTGTTTAATTTTAAAAGAATAAGAAAAAGGTTTTCAACACAAGGCTGACGTGAATGGTCGCAAGTGTGCTTAAACCTTTTGAAATATTTTTGTTTAATTTTAAAAGAATAAGAAAAAGGCTTTCAACATGAGGCTGACGCGAATGGTCGTACGTGTGCTTAAACCTTTTGAAATAAATTTTGTTTAATTTTAAAAGAATAAGGAAAAAGGTTTTCAACACAAGGCTGACGTGAATGGTCGCACGTGTGCTTAAATCCTTTGAAATAATTTTTGTTTAATTTTAAAAGAATAAGGAAAAAGGTTTTCAACACAAGGCTGGCGTGAATGGTCGCACGTGTGCTTAAATCCTTTGAAATAATTTTTGTTTAATTTTAAAAGAAATAAGAAAAAGGTTTTCAACACAAGGCTGACGCGAATGGTCGCACGTGTAAACCCTTTGAAATAATTCTGTTTAATTTTAAAAGAATAAGAAAAAGGCTTTCAACACAAGGCTGACGCGAATGGTCGCAAGTGTGATTAAACCCTTTGAAGTAATTTTTGTTTAATTTTGAAAGAATAAGAAAAAGGTTTTCAACACGCGAATGATTGCACGTGTGCTTAAACCCTTTAAAATATTTTTTGTTCAATTTTAAGAAGAATAAGAAAAGGCTTTCAACACAAGGCTGACCGAATGGTCGCACGTGTGCTTAAACCCTTTGAAATAATTTTTGTTTATTATTATTTTACATATGTAAATATTTAAAACAACGTAAGTATTTTTTAAAGAAAGATTAAAAGGTAGAAAATAAATTACAGCTTATAAAAAATAATTAAGTGTTAAAAGAAACACTAAAATATCACTTTTTATAATTTTTAAATTTACCCATTTTTTGCCTAAGAAAGAAAAACAATATTTAAAAGAAATAAAATAAAACAAGAACAAATTGAAATCGGAATTTAGTCATTAAAAGAAAAATAACGTCACAAGCTCTAGCACTATTTTTTTGATTTTAACCTTTTTTTTTTAAAAAAAATACTTTTTATTGAACATTTTTTGTTTCTTTCAAAAATTGAGAATGCAGCAAAAAATAAAACAACAGGATAATAAAGACTAAAAGAAACAAAATACAATAGAAATAAATAAAACAAAACAATTAGTAAGAAAATGAGTGATATAAAAACCAGGGATGAGTGCAACACGAAGCCCTTTTCTTTCTGTTCCTTTACGTTCTCTTTTCGAAATTGGATTTTTCTCCCCCTTTTTTCTGTTCCCTTATGCT
>NC_028358.1:18189552-18197073 GCF_000741045.1 Vigna radiata var. radiata | reverse complement strand
TTCTTTTTCGTTTTTTTTTTCTTTTTTTTTTATTTTTTTTTCTTTTTTTCTTTACTTTTTGCTTATCTTTTTTTTCCTTTTCTTTTCTTTTTCTTTTTTTTTTGTCCCTTTTTTTTTCAAAATGAATATAAAAAATAAAATAAAATAAAATAATAATAAAGAAAGCTAAATCAAATACCAAATAGTAAAAAATAACATAACACCAAAATAGAAACAAGTCCTATTATTTAGTCACTCGGACGAAATTGGGTGTTGAGAGCTGCCCCTCTTTACTTAGATATTACTGGATAATACAAAAATTTGATATTTTTGTATTATCTAAGTAAAAGCTAAGTAAAGATAGAAATACTAATTTTGTCCGGGTTTCAAAAAGAAATAAAAGGATGAAAATTGATTCAAACATATAATAAACAAATTCATGGAAAAGGTGAAATTGCAACAAAAGAAAGCTCGACCATTGCTAAGCAGAGGGTCGATAGCAAAAATTAAAACCTGGATTTGACCATTGCCTAGGAGAGGGCCAAACTCACGGAACAGAAACTTAAATCCGACCATTGCCAAGCAAAGGGCCGATAGCAAAAATTGAAACCTAGATTTGACCATTGCCTAGCAAAGGGCCAAACTCACAGAAGAAAAACTTAAATTTGACCATTGCGAAGCAAAGGGCCGATAACAAAAAGAAAAACTTGAGCTTAAGGTGCCAGGCGAACTGGGCTTTGGGTGCCAAACAAAACTGGGCTTTGTGGGCCAGGTGAAACTGGGCTTATGTGCCAGGCGAGCTGGGCTTAGGGGGCCAGGTGAAACTAGGCTTAGGGGCCAGTGTAGAAACTAGGCTTTGGGGCCAGCGTGAAACTGGGCTTAGGGGCCAAGTGAAAACTGGGCTTATAGGGCCAGCGTGAAACTGGGCTTAGGAGCTAGGTGAAACTGGGCTTGGGGGCCAGGTGAAACTGGGCTTAGGGGCCAGTGTAGAAACTGGGCTTTGGGGCCAGCGTGAAACTGGGCTTAGGGGCCAGGTGAAACTGGGCTTATGGGCCAGGCGAAACTGGGCTTAGTGGGCCAGTGTAGAAACTGGGCTTTCAAACTTTGAAATTCTTGAAATTTGTAATTTTGTGAAAATTTTGTTTGACAGAAATTTGACTTTTGAAAAGACACCAAGGCCTTAAAACCCTTCATTGCAAAGTGTTGAAATTTTGATGCTACTCTTTTTTGTATTTTTGAAGGAGGATTCGACAACCACTCATATGAATGAAGAGGGTTTCGATCAGAAAAACTTTCTTTTTCATGGATTGATGCACATATGAAAAACATTTGCTTTGTTTTGTGTTTTTTTTTTTTTGCTTGAGTCAATCGTCTTGCTCGCAATTATCAAACCGATTTTCATTTTCAATGTTTTGTGAAAGTGATAAATGTCTTACATCCAAGGTCTAAACTTTGAGATTATTACATTTTGACTTTTCTTTCGGGACATCAGTGCACACATGCTTAAATTTATTGGCAAGAGGATGGTTTTGAAGAGAATGAGAGTTGTTTGGAATGGTTTGGAAGACTGGGACCGGCACATGGGTACCACAATCCTCAAAGGAGATGTAATATGTAAGTGCCAAGACGAAACAAGATATACCAAAAAAATTTTCCCCCATTTAGTGTTTGGGAAAATGAGCATAAGGGTATGGATCCATGAAAATAAGGGTGAACAAATCAAATGAGACTTGCAAAGTTGCCCTGGTCATGGGATTATGGATTGATGAAAATTTTGTGTGAGACTCACAAAGTTGCCCCAGTTTTTTTTTTTTTATCGTGGTATGGGCTGATGAACAACTCGTGTGAGGTTCACAAAGTTGCCCTAGTTTTCTTTGGCCCGGGGTTCTATTTGGAAGAGGTAGTGACATGACAAGGATCGGCCAAAAGGATGGTCCCAACTGGTTTGATTTTCTTTTGCATGCTTCTGGCTAGGTTACAGGGAGATCCCCTCTTCTTGAGACATTCGTTTTCAACTTCTTCTGTTTTTTCTTCTTTTTTTTTACGACATATTGAAAGTCATTTTGCCTTATCTTAAAATTAAACTTTATAAAAAATTGAGCAATCATTATTCAATCTGCGTGGACTTTATTAGGCTTTTAATGTGGCTAAAGGCTAAAAGGTATTCTAAAAAAAAGATACAAAGGCCCAAATGAATATTTGTTGGTTATATTTTTTGAAACAAGGGTTATCATTTAAGTATTGCATCAACTTTTTGACTTTTTGAGCACTTTGGTTTTTTCTTGAACTTNCAAACTAATATTCAAGGGTAGTATGTAAGAGAGAGCGGAATAAATGAAATTGTAAACCCCCAACAACATCCATTCATTCATTGTTTTCGTTTGTCAATTGAATCAACTTTATTTTTTGCATGTTAATATTTTTGTTCTCAAATCCAATTTATTAATTTTTATTTTTCAAGTCTTATTATTTTAATTAACGCGAACGAGAAAGTCGTACGAGTCTCTTGGGAAAACGATATTTGGTCTTACCATTTTATTACTTGTACGATTTTGTACACTTGCCAATTTCTCAACAAGTTTTTGGCACCGTTGTCGGGGACTCGAGGTTTATTTTTCTAGTAGTGTGGATTAATTGAGTTTGACTTGATTTGATGTTTATTTTTATTTTTGTTCTAATAAATGTTTTCTAGGGTTTTGTGCTTAAGTTTTGCAAAATGCAGTTTGATCAAGAATTTGATTATATGGGCACTCAATTCCACCAAAATGACTTCAACCACTGGTGGGAACCTCATTCTAAAATTTATCAAAGCCAATTTGGGCAACAGTCCTCCTCACGAAAAGAAACGTTGGGGGAAGCTAAAGAACGTTTGCGGCAGGAACTATTCTTTGTACCAAAAGAAACGTTGGGGGAAGTCTAACAATTCTTGCGGCAGAACTTATTCTCATTGCCAAAAGAAACGTTGGGGGAAGCCCAACAACGTTTACAACAAAAGCAATCTCCTGTACACAAAGAAACGTTGGGGGAAGCCCAAGAACGTTTATTGCAGGAACAACACTCTCATGTTTTGAAGTCTCTGGGCATCATTAGGGTTAATACTGAAGTTAACCCTAAAGAAGAATGTCAAGCCACTATCGTTACAAATGATAAGGTTGTCAAGGAGGAAAAAAGAGAAGAAGAAAAGCTAGAGATGTATGAAGAGGAAACAAAAACAGAAAAAGTCTTTGCTGCAAAAAAGATAGAAGAGATAGAAACAGAAAAGTTGAATGAGAGTGAGAAGAAGGATGAGAAAGGAAAAGCAGTGGTTGAAAGAAAGAACAAAAGAAAAAAAATGTGAAAATAAAGAAAGAAAAGAAAAAGAAAAAGAGAAGGTTAAGGAAGGAGAAGGTTGAGAAAAAGAGGAAGAGAGGAAAGAAGAAAAGATCACATGAAAAACCTCTTCCTCATAAAAAGAAAAATCATAGGAAAGGAAAGAAGTTCAAGTTGGCGATCTTCAAGAAATTGGAGATTAAAGTTCCTATGGTTGAAACATGGAAGCATGTGCTTGGTATTCTCAACTTTATGAAGAAATTTAGCAGAAAGAAGAAAAAGAAAATAATATCAAGAAAGGGAAGTATCAACCCCTACTGATGGTGTTTGATTTTATGTTATTTGATTTGATTTTATTTCATTTGATTTGATTTTATTTGATTTTATTTGATTTTATTTTATTTGATTTTATTTTATTTTATTTTATTTTATTTGAGTTGATTTGATTTGATTTTATTTTATTTTATTTTATTTTACTTTATTTTATTTTATCTTATTTTATTTTATTTTATTTTATTTTACTTTATTTTATTTTATTTTATTTTATTTTATTTTACTTTATTTTATTTTATTTTATTTTTATTATTTCTTTATTTTATTTTATTTTATTTTATTTTTGGGTTATGCGCTGCTTCTGATGGCAGTAATGGTTAATATCTACTGAGGGATGCTAAAATTTTGTGGTATCCACTGAAGGATATCCGGAAGGTCTGATGGGTGGTGGAAGGAAGAGCACTTACTGACAAGTGCCAAACAGGTTTGGGTCAGGCTCGTGACGTTAAACAAGCGCTACTAGGAGGCAACCTAGATTTCTTCTTACACTTTTGCATTTTAAATTCCTAGAATAGGTTGAATTTTAATTTTGGTTTATACTCTTGGCTTTACTACTTGTTCTGAAAATGTTTGACTAACTAATTTGCATGATGGATCTATTTGATGATTATTTGATGTGGAAGAGAATTGAGTAGTAATGCATGTTGATATCTAGGAAATAGATGTGTAATGAATTTGAGTGTGGTCATGATGCTAGGCAAAGTGTATGAATGAATTTTGTGTGAGAAAGCATGTGTGTGAGATTTTGAGCTCTAGAGTTTTTATTGTTGTATGTATTGTTCACAGGAAAACATGGATGATATTGCCTTAATCTTGATGATCGATTGAATTGCGTGTGAATGTCATATGATAAAGGTCATTTTTGAAAACCCTTCTCTAGCCAAATTTTCACCCAAAGTGTTTGAAATATTATACCCTTTTTGAACCTTAGCCTTAAACAGGATGTGAACCTTTGTTTTGAAATTCTTTACCTTGAGTTGGGATGAGCTTAATTGTATGAAATGAAAAGATTCAAGTTTGGGGTAGTACGGGGGAAAATTGAAAAAGCAAGTGAAAAGCATTGAGCTCAAATATTGTGAAAAGAAAAATTCATGATAAAAAGAAAAGAAAAGAAGAAAAGCATGAAGAAGAGCTCAATGCAAAAGAAAAAGAAAAGGGAAAAGTTGGGAATGAGAGACATTAGTGAGAGAGTTGTGCTCAAATGTTGAATACTTTGATAACTCTCTTGACTCAAGGATTTTGCATTCTAGAAAAACCAATTCTTTCTTGTTAGCCCAACCTCATTACAAGCTTTGGAAAAGTCCTTTTGATGGCATTTTCATGTAAAGATGTTGATTGTTTGAGATGAATGGCAATTTTGTTTCATGTGACTTGTGAACAATAGAGAGTTGGAGTGTCACCTTAAACACTTGAGTGATTGAGTGAAACACTTGCTTGGTATGAATTATTAATTTTCATGAGTACATTTTTGCTTAGTGGATTGATCATTCATAATGAGTAACATCTATTGTGCAATCTCTGGGTTGAAAGCATGCATGCATCTTATTTTGGATTTCACTGAGAATATTGATTTGAGTGGTTTTATCATGTACCTTGGGATTGTTGAGGCATTGGATGAAACAGTATAAAGCCAAGTTTTCTTTTGTGTGATTGTTTTGTTTTGTTTTGCTTTAGGACAAGAAAAATTCTAAGTTTGGGGTGTTGATGAAGGTTGAGAAACAGTTATTTTCATATGTCAATTTGGACCAAATTACACCCTTTACTACTCAAAATGAGCTTAGAATCAAGCAAAACTCAATAATTGAGTCTAGAGAGAGTCAAAAGTTGTTTTTAGTGATTTTATGCTTGTTTTGCATTGTTTTGTAGCTAATTTGAGAAAAGTAAAGAATGGAGTTTAAGATACAGGTCGTTGACTCAAGAAAAGAGCAGANTAGTTTTTGTTCTTTGCATTCAACACTTAAATTTAATTCTTTTCTCAAGTCTTAAGCAATTGAGTTACACGAAAGATTAGGCCTTTGAGTCCTTTTGGGAAGAACGATATTAGATTTACCAATTATATTACTTTATAACGATCTGGTACACTTGCCAAGGGATTAACAAGTTTTTGGCGCCGTTGCTGGGGAATCGTGGTTTAACTTTTTGAGTAGTGTAAATTGATTAATTTTGACTTGATTATAAATATTGTTTTTTTTAAAGAAAAAAAGTGCTACTAGGGTTTGTGTTTCTTGTGCATGCAGCAGGAGACTAGACACACTAGGATCAAGAAAAGTACACAACCCCTTCTTGAAGGCTTGAGTGAGACAAGGGGAAGAAGGATTGTTAGATGTTCTTCTAGGGATTTATTTCCTTCTCCTAACAGATAACTTTCACCTTCACCAATTCGAAGAGTAGAGGAGATGGCGGAGCAACCTCCTCCAAGACGCACTCTTTCAGATCAGTCCAATGTTGTTGGTCCTTTCCACTTTAATAGCATAGCCATGCCTGTGGACCAAAATACTAACATGGTGATGAATCCAGCTCTTATACACCTAGTACAAAGCAACCAATTTCACGGCTTGTCAAATGAAAACCCATATGATCATTTGACAACGTTTGGTGAAATCTGCAACACAGTGAAGATGTCAAGTGTTTCGGATGAAAGAGTAAAGCTTAGTTTGTTTCCATTCTCACTTGGAGGCAACGTAAGACTTGGCTCAATTCTTTTCCTGTAGGAACATTCACTACCTGGGTGACTGTGGCTGAAAAATTTGTCAAGAAATATTTTTCTGCAATCCAAAGTTACACAGGGAAGGCTGGAAATTTCATCATTCAGGCAAGGCATGAAAGAAACCCTCGGGCAAGCATGGGAGAGGTTTAAGAGCCTATTGAAGAAGACCCCAATCCATGGGTTTGATAAGACAACCATAGTTCTTACATTCCTTGGAGGAGTAAACATGCACTCAAAAATGATGTTAAATGTCGCAACTAGAGGGGATATAAAAAAAAAAGACTAAGGATGAGGCTTATGAATTAATTGAAAGTATGGCAGACAATGAAGAAACACAAATTGAAAGTGTTGCGCATATTCAGGAAAATAATTCTATGATTAAGCAGACTATGATAATGGCCCAGCAGCTAGAGACAATTATTCAGAAATTGTCTGTTTTATCACAGGAGATGATAACAGCCCCAGAAAGTTCAGAACAACCTCAGTTTATGCCAATACAAAGGAGCACAGAATCTGAAGAGATTTTTCAGAAATTTGGACCAAATTTTCAAATGTCAATTTGGACCAAATTACACCCTTTACTACTCGGAATGAGCTTAGACTCAAGCAAAAGTCAATAAATGAGTTTGGAGAGAGTCAAAAGTTGTTTTTAGCGATTTTATGCTTGTTTTGCATTGTTTTGTAGCTAATTTGAGAAAAGTAAAGAATGGAGTTTAAGATACAGGTCGTTGACTCAAGAAAAGAGCAGAAAAATGAAGATTTGAAGAGTCGACGCACCGCTGGGCGGCACACTTAAACCGCCGGGCGATCCAGGGCGAGGAGTAGGCACCTGGCGTTGGCGCTGGGCAGATTTGCGATTTGAGGGAAACCGCCGGGCGGTAGACCCCTACCGCCAGGCGGTAGTGCGATTTGTGGCAAACCGCCGGGCGGCACACTTAAACCGCCCGGCGGTGGCTCGTTGGACTTGGGCCTGTTTTCTGATGCGCTCCTCACCTATATATACCCCTATTGCGAGTTCATAATCATTCTTTTGACTGGGGAGAACGACCAGACCTAATTTTGCACTCTGGAGAGGATCTCTTGGATGCTTAGGCTCCTTTTCATCTTTTCTAGGGTTTGCTTTTCCATTCTTCTACCATTTTTCATCTAGTTTCACCATGTCTATGGTGAACTAAACCCTATTGTTGGGGGAA
>NC_028358.1:18186865-18188927 GCF_000741045.1 Vigna radiata var. radiata | reverse complement strand
GGGGTGACAATGGATATAATTTTTTGCTTTTTGGATAAAGAAAGAAGGCCACACATCATTTCAAATTCTGATTGCTTTATTTTCAAAAGATTAATTCCGCGACTAGACGACCTCAACATGATTCGTTTTTTTTCTTTTTTTTTTTTTTGCTTTTTCCTTTCTAGATTGCCCTTTCAGGTTTTCAATCTAGTGGAATGCTTCTTCTTGTTTTGTTTTTTTTCTTCCCTTTTTGTCCCAATGGATTCAGGGATCACCTTACTAGCGCAAGCGAGAAAACTTTTGGCCAAGTCAATTTGTCCCAGTGTAAAGGTTTTTTTGTCACTGAGGGCAATGACAATATTTGTTGGGGAAGATCCTTTGTTTTGGAAAAGTGAAGGGTGAAGGTCTTCAAGCAAGATGTGCACAAACGCCTTGAGAAAAATGTCAAACTGTTATTTTTGATTAAATATTTGACCTCGAAAAAGTCTGACACTGTAACTTTTGTTTTTGATTTATCATTATTTTTGTTATTTTCGAAAAAAATGAGTTTGAAGATTCGCAAGAAAGACAAGTGACTCAAGATATGCACAAGATGCATGCTTTTATCAAGCGAAAATGAGGGTTAGAAGACTACACACATCTCCCTTTGTGCCCCTACGGAGGTTCGACGCTTAAGATTCAAGGTCAAGTATATGCAATCTCACAAGGATGGTTACCTGAACCTAAAGGTCGATGGTCACTAGAGCTATGACACCCTCCACAGCATCTCCGCAACAGTCGAGTAATCAACTAGGTGTGAAAATACAAATGAAGAGAACAGACTCTAGCTGGGGTTCTCACGATAGCCAAACAGGCAGTATGGCCCAAGTGGCACCGCTACACAACCCCTCTAATTCTAAGCTTCACTCAGACCCGGGTATAGGGCCCCACTCATATGCATAAAGTGTGTGTGTGTGAAGGGAGGATGAATATGCATACCCCGAACCCTCACCTGCAAAACAACCAGAAAAATCCCAGGCAGATATAGACATGTTTTCTACCCTAGGGTTCAATATACAACAATTCACATGCAATCATTTCAAACATCAACATAGATAAAGAAAAGAGGAAGAAAAACATAAAGAAAAAACCACATTGAATTCGCGCATCTAATTAAATGGCTTGACTCTCTAGCGTCCCCAATGGAGTCGCCATCTTTAGCAACCGGAATCGTGATGGGACGATGATCCAAAAAAGGAAAACGAGTTTGAAAAAGAGTTTGGAGTCGCCACCATAGTTTATCCTGGAAAACTACGAAAAAACCATAAAATGATAAAGCACGGTCCACAAAAACCAAAGATTGGGTTCAGGAGTCGGTTACGTGTAGGGAAGGTATTAGCACCCTACAACGCCTGCCCCAAGGCAGTACCTTTAACTAAATGCGCAAACTTGATGTGGTTTTTCAAAATGTTAAATTATCCCTAAAAATAAAATTCTAAAGAAACGAAAATATTTTTTTATTTTTTGTGTCCAACAAGGATTGACCTTGCTCCTACGTATTCTAAAAATGATAAATCAGGGTTACGTAGTTCTAGAAAATTGTTTGCGAAATTTGTTTGAGGAATTTGTTTTGGACAAGATTTGGATTTTTTGGGAAAATGAAGAATAAGAGAAAGGTTTTCAACACAAGGCTGACGCGAATGATCGCACGTGTGCTTAAACCCTTTGAAATAATTCTGTTTAATTTTAAAAGAATAAGAAAAAGACTTTCAACACAAGGCTGACGCGAATGGTCGCACGTGTGCTTAAACCCTTTGAAGTAATTTTTGTTTAATTTTAAAAGAATCAAAAAAAGGTTTTCAACACAAGGCTGACGCGAATGGTCGTACGTGTGCTTAAACCTTTTGAAATAATTTTTGTTCAATTTTAAGAAGAATAAGAAAAGGCTTTCAACACAAGGCTGACGCGAATGGTCGCACGTTTGCTTAAACCCTTTGAAATAATTTTTTTTATTATTATTTTATATATGTAAATATTTAAAACAACGTAAGTATTTTTTAAGGAAAGACTAAAAGGTAGAAAATAAATTACAGCTTATAAAAAA
>NC_028358.1:18175095-18186278 GCF_000741045.1 Vigna radiata var. radiata | reverse complement strand
GAATACAACAATCAATATATTATTTTTAATTATTTCTTGTAATGATTGTCATAATGTTGATTCGAATTATTACCAAATAAAACACAATTTCGAAAATATTCTAAAGTGATCTTTCATGCATTAATATTAATTGCTTATGGGCATTTTTCCAAGGAAATCAAATCCAATTCATCACGTGCAGCACCTCTCCCATTTTATTCACGCGCACCCCTTTTTTTTTTTTCTTTTTTTTCCTTCTTCCTTATTTCCTTTTGTTTTTCTTTTTTGTTTTTTTTTCTTTCTTTTTATGTTTTTTCTTTTTTTCTTTACTTTTTGCTTATCTTTTTTTTTCCTTTTCTTTTCTTTTTCTTTTTTTTCGTCCCTTTTTTTCAAAATGAATATAAAAAATAAAATCAAATTAAATAGTAATAAAGAAAGCTAAATCAAACACAAAATAGTAAAAAATAACATAACACCAAAATAAAAACAAGTCCTATTATTCAGTCACCCGGACGAATAACGTAAAAAAAAATAGAGTAAAAACAAAGTAATGTACAAGAAAAATGAAATAAAAGTAGATATAAAATCAAATAAAATATAATTAACATAATATGAAAATAAAGTAAAATAAACTAATGTAATGATAATAAAATACGTGAAATATACTTAAAGTAAAAAAAAGGACAATAGAATAATATAAAATAAAATAAAGTAAGGTAAAAATAAAAAATAAAAATGTAAATATTATTATCTTGTTGTCTAGTCATCCGGACGAAATTGAGTTTTGACAGAGGGAAACCGCTCAGCGGCAAAACTGACCGCTGAGCGGTCAATGCGGCTAGAGAGAAACCGCTGAGCGGTGAACTTAGGCGCCTGAGCGGTTGTCTGTTTTTATTAGCTAGATTCTGTAATTTTTCTGTTATCTTTTTGGGCTTATATATAGCCCCAGTGCAAATCAAAACATATTCTTTGGCAGAGGAAGACGTCCATAGCTACTTCACACTCCTTGGAGAAGATTTATTGGATACTTAGGCTCCTTTTTATCAAATCTAGGGTTTGCTTTTCCATTCTTTCATTATATTCATCTAGTTTCACCATGACAATGGTGAACTAAACCCTTTGTTGTTGGGGAACAATGTAATCTTTTGAAACTCTCACTTATCCAAATTCTTATTTCTTTCATATGGTTGTCCTATACTTGNAGTCTTATTATTTTAATTCATGCGAACGAGAAAGCCATACGAGTCTCTTGGGAAAACGATACTTGGTCTTACCATTTTTATTACTTGTACGATTTGGTACACTTGCCAATTTGTCAACAAGTGTATTCTATGATCGAGTGGAGAGGAGAGAAGCATGTGACATGATCACAAGAAGTGGGAGAGTATTAGAGGAAAGAAGAATTGAAAAAAAAAGAGGTACAAAAAGATAGTATTGAGAAAAAAAAATGAGCGAGAAGAGGAGGAGGAGAGAAAAAAAATGTGATGAAAAGAAATGAGGGTGTTAGTCAAGAAGGAGAGGTTGAAAAATTGAAAGAAAGAGAGTATGTTAAACCATTGGCGTATCCAAAGACATACTCAAGAAAAGAAAAAGAAAAGCAGTTTGAACGATTCATGGAGGTTTTCAGGAAGTTGGAAATCACTATATCGTTTTCTGAAGCACTTCAGCAAATGTCATTATATGCCAAATTCTTAAAGGAACTTCTCATGAAAAAGAGGAAGTATGTTGAGAAGGAAACCATTAAAGTGCAAGGGAATTGTAGCGCAGTCATACAAAGGAAATTACCTCCTAAATTACAAGATCCAGGAAGTTTCACCATTCCATGCACCATTGGAGAGTTAGAAGTGGGAAAAGAAGTGGTTGATCTAGGAGCTAGTATTAATCTAATGTCGCTTTCCATGTTCAAAAAGATTAAAGGTTGGAGCTTAAACCAACAAGGATGACTCTTCAATTAGGAAACAGATCTCTTAAATATCCATATGGAGTGGTTGAAGATGTGATAGTGAAGGTGGATAAATTTTTATTTCCAATTGATTTTGTTGTTATGGAGATGGAGGAGAATGGAGATGCACCTTTAATTCTTGGAAGACCCTTTATGAAGACAGCCAAGATTTTGATTGATGTGGAGAATGGGAAGCTAAAGGTCAGCGTACAGGATGAAGAGATGAATATTGATGTCTTCTAAGCAATGTCATATCCTAAAGACAGTAAGTCATGCTTTCAAATAGACATTGTGGAAGAACTTTGTATGTTGCAAGATAAGAGAATACGAAATGCATATGTACTGGAAATGACTCTTATTAATGAACATGAAGATTTACATGAAGAGGAAGATAAAATGGTTGAAGAATGTGTCCAGAATTTGGAGACAACAAAGGAAGTAAAGGAGGCTGGTTTTGAAAAAATTGATCCCAAAGAAAAAGCAAAAGAAAGCAAGCTTGAATTGAAAGAATTACCACCACATCTGAAATATGTATTTTTGGAAGATAATGGAGGAAAGTCAGTTATTATTAGCACCTCATTATCTTTGAAAGAAGAAGAGAAATTAGTGGAAATTCTAAAAGCAAATAAAGGTGTTATAGGATGTTCAATCGCAGATCTTAAGGGTATAAGTCCCACATATTGCATGCACAGATTCTTATGGAGAATGATTATAAGTCGGTAGCTCAACCACAGAGGAGATTGAATCCTGCTATGAAGGAAGTTGTACGAAAGGAAGTACTGAAGTTATTAGAAGCAGGAATCATTTATCCAATCTCTGATAGTAAATGGGTGAGTCCAGTTCAGGTGGTGCCAAAGAGAGGAGGAATGACAGTGATTCATAATGAAAAAAATGAATTAATTCCCACACGAACAGTTATTCGTTGGCAGATGTGTATTGATTACAGAAAATTGAATACAGCTACTTGAAAGGATCATTTTCCTTTACCTTTTATGGACCAGATGCTAGAACGTTTGGTTGGACAAGCATACTATTGCTTCCTTGATGGTTACTCTGGATATAATCAGATTATGGTGGATGCTGAAGATCAAGAGAAAACGGCTTTTACAAGCCCTTTTGGTATATTCGCATATAGAAAAATGTCATTTGGGTTATGTAATGCACCTGCTACATTTCAAAGGTGGATGCAAGCAATCTTTGCAGAATTCATGGAAAAAAGTATAGAAGTCTTCATGGATGATTTTTCCGTATTTGGAGATTCTTTTTAGAGATGTTTAATCAACCTGGATGCGGTGCTTAAAATGTGTGTTCAAACGAATCTTGTTTTGAACTGGGAAAAATGTCATTTCATGGTGACTGAAGGAATTGTGTTGGGACACAAAATTTTAGCCAAGGGGATTGAAGTTGACAAAGCAAAAGTGGAAGTTATTGAAAAGCTCCCGCCACCATCAAATGTGAAAGGAATCCAGAGTTTTTTGGGCCATGCTGGGTTCTATAGAAGATTTATTAAAGATTTTTCAAAGATTGCTAAGCCATTGAGTAATTTGCTTGTCAAGGATACACCATTTGAAATGAGTTCTGAATGTTTGCAAGCTTTTGATTTTCTAAAGAAAAGCTTGATTTCTGCTCCAGTAATTGTAGCTCCAGACTGGAATAAGGAGTTTGAGCTTATGTGTGATGCCAGTGATTATGCTATAGGTGTTGTGCTGTCAAAGAAGAGAAAAAGTATTTCATGTTATTTACTACGCTAGTAAGGTTTTAAACGAAGCCCAGTTAAATTATGCTACTACAGAAAAAGAATTCTTAGTTATCATCTATGCACTGGAAAAATTTAGATCTTATCTCATTGATCTAAAGTCATAATTTATACAGATCATGCAGCTATAAAGTATTTGTTGACAAAGCCAAACTCAAAGCCACGACTAATTAGGTAGGTGTTGTTGTTACAAGAAATTGACATCGAGATTCGTGATAAAAAGGGAAGTGAGAATTTAATTGTTGATCACTTATCTCGATTGGTTAACACCGAAGTAATAAGTAAGGAAAAGGAAGTCTGGGAATCTTTTTCAGATGAAGCTCTCCTATACATTCAACAAAGGCCATGGTTTGCTGATATGGCTAATTTTAAAGTTGCGGGTGTTGTTCCTGAGGAATTAAATTTGCAATAGACGAAGAAGTTTTATTCTGATGCTAAGCAGTTTATATGGGATGATCTGTATTTATTCAAGATTGGAGCAGATAATCTTTTGAGAAGATGTGTAACCAAGGAAGAAGCAGAAGGGATTCTTTGGCATTGTCATAATTCCCCTTATGGAGGTCATTATAATGGAGAGCGAACGACTGCAAAAATTCTTCAGTCAGGTTTTTATTGGCCTACTTTGTTTAAAGATGCTCATAATCATGCTAGGAATTGTGACAAATGTCAAAGGACAAGAGCTATTTCAAGAAGACATGAGATGCCACTACAAGGAATCCTAGAAGTTGAAGTTTTTTATTGTTGGGGTATTGACTTTGTGGGGCCTTTTCTACCATCATATACTAATGAATATATTTTGGTGGTTGTTGATTACGTGAGTAAATGGGTCAAAGCTATAGCATGCCCAAAGAATGACACCACTACAGTGATTAAATTTTTGAAAAGGCAAATTTTCTCACGTTTTGGAACCCCTAGAGTACTTATTAATGATGGGGGATCTCATTTTTGTAATGCTCAGCTTGCCAAGGTGCTTAGACATTATGGGGTGAAACATAAAGTGGTTGCACCTTATCACCTGCAAACAAATGGTCAAGCTAAAGTTTCCAACAGGGAGATCAAGAGGATATTGGAGAAAACTGTTGCTTTTTCAAGAAAAGATTGGTCACACAAATTAGATTGGAAAGCCAAGTTTTGTCTTGTTTGCTTGAGGACAAAGAAAGTTCTAAGTTTGGGGTTGTAATATGTCTAAAAACCGTTATTTTCATACTTAAATTTGATATTAAAACACACCCTTTATGGCTTAGAATGAGCTTAGAATTAAGTAAAACACTTAGTTGAGTCTTGTGAGAGTCAAAAGTTGGTTTTAGAGATATTATGCTTGTTTTTACCTTGTTTTGCAGGGTTTTAAGGTGAATTGAAGATGGAAATGAAGTAAGGTGGACTTAGACCCGTGAAAGAGGAAGAAAAAGGATGAAAAGAAGGGTCAAGTAAACCGTTGAGCGTCAAAATGAACCGTTGAGCGCTCAGAGCGATTAGAGGGAAATCGCTCAGCGGCAAAACTAGCCGTTGAGCGGTGAACTTAGGCGTCTGGGCGGTTGTCTGTTTTTATTAGCTAGATTCTGTAATCTTTCTATTATCTTTTTAGGCTTATATATAGCCCCAGTGCGAATCAAAACATATTCTTTGGAAGAGGAAGACGTCCAGAGCTACTTCACACTCCTTGGAGAAGATTTATTGGATGCTTAGGCTCCTTTTTATCAAATTTAGGGTTTGCTTTTCCATTCTTTCATTATATTCATCTAGTTTCACCATGAAAATGGTGAACTAAACCCTTTGTTGTTGGGGAACAATGTAATCTTTTGAAACTCTCACTTATCCAAATTCTTATTTATTTCATATGTTTGTCATATACTTATTTATCAATTGTTGGGTTCTCATTTATGCTTAATGCTTTTATTGTTTAACTCATTCAGTAAAAGTTGTTTGTCTTTATTGATACGGGGACGTACGATAATGTCATGAACTGGTGAGAAATTTCTTGATTATGCTAATACCGCCTAGGGATAGGGGTAGGACGATCAATTGTATTTTGCTTCCGTTCACATTACATTATTGGTTACTAGGGGAGGCTAGGGATAACAAGTCGGTAATTAATAATAGGCTATTTTCACCAAGGGATTGGGCTAAGGGTAGGTTAGAAAGTTTGCATGGCAATTAGATAAATAAGTGAAGTAAATAAGAAGAGTAGATATGTCAGAGCGGATAAGATGAAATTGTAAAACCCAACAACACCATTCATCCATAGTTTTTCCTTGCCAATTGAATGATTTGTATTTGCATGTTTAGCTTTTGTTCTTTGCATTCAACACTTAAATTTAATTCTTTTCTCAAGTCTTAAGCAATTGAGTTACACGAAAGATTAGGCCTTTGAGTCCTTTGGGAAGAACGATATTGGGTTTACCAATTATATTACTTGATAACGATCTGGTACACTTGTCATGGGCTTAACAAGCTTTAATATCAAACGGAGCTCGTCTATTTTCTTCAACAGTCCAGTTAAAATATGGTTTTTCTACCTCTACACCATCAATTGTACTTTTAGGAATAAAAAGACCATTTTGTACTGCTTCCAAGATGCCTTTGTCAACAGACCCCATAAAAATTTCCATTCTGACTTTCCAGAACGCATATTTATCACCAGTAAAAGGTGGTGGTCTATTAATATAAGCACCCTCAGCATATACAAGATTTTGATTGAGATGACCGTCCATTTTTGCAATTTTTGAAAAACTATCAAAGTAAGCTCTGATACCAATTGTTGTTAACAATCGATATCGTTCGGAGATAGAGTATAACGCAACAGAATAAAACTTAAAGTAGCGGAAAGCGTGTTCGGTCAACTTTTTAAGATTAAAATGGTCAGTTTATAAAATAAATTTTCTAAGAGAAAATTTATCGAACAATTGATGTGCCAATAAAAATAACAAGTGTAGGGAGTAGAAAAATCACACAAGTAATTTTTATACTGGTTCAATTCAAAAGAATCTACGTCCAGTCGTTAATCACTATAAAAAGTGATTAACAGTTCCACTAAAAATGAGTTTCACAGATTACAAAAATAGTGAATAAAATCTGATAAAATAAACCTTCCTTCGACGAACGAACCAAAAGATGAACACTCTGCCAACTCGAAGAGAACTGCCCCGACTATCGACACACGAAACGCAAGCTTCTCCTATTCACGAGACCAGGCAGAAGACCTTGCTAACTCGAAGAGAACTTGCTCCGACTATCGACACACGAAACACGGGCTTCTCCTATTCACGAGACCAAGCAAGGGAACTGAACAATGCTTTTGAGAACTTCCTATGACAAACAGTATTCTGCAATAGCTTCTGTTCAACAACGTTACTTCTGAAATTTTCAGAAGTCCAATATATAGCCAGATACTTTGAATATCAAAGGTCAAGTCCCAACTGCCACTAATAATCGATTATTGTAAGTGATAATCAATTATTCAAGTCAGTTACAAGTTTTTCAAAATATGATAATCGATTATGTTAAGTGATAATCGATTATTCCTGAAAGACTCATGATAATCGATTATTGCTTAACATAATTGATTATTTAAGTAAAAATACAAGTTTTACAAAATTTGAAGACTTTCCTATTACACTTATTTTCTACAAAGTGATTTTAAACATTCCTTCAGGTAAAACTTCTTGTAAGATCATCCAAATTAATTTCTTCAAGATTTACCAATACTCCTCATTGGTGACAAATAAAAGAGTTGAGGACATGTTTTATGATTTTATCATTAGATTCCCTTGATTTTGTAGGTTTTTGGAATGAATTGAAAGAAAGGTTGAAGTACCAAGGGTTGCAGTGCAGAAAAGTAAAATATAATGCAGAAAAGTCAAACAGTCAACCAGAAAAGTCAACCAATTGACCAAAATGTTGACCAGAGCGCTGCGCGGCGGTTTTGGGAGCTGAGCGGTTTTAGGGTAAACCGCTGAGCGCCGTTTTTAAGTGCTGAGCAGTTTGGACACGGGCTTGGACCTGTTTTATGTTATTTTTATGATATGTTTGGGCTTGAACTTGTTTTCTGTTATTTTTATACCCTATTTAAAGGCCTAGACACTCTAGAGAATGTATCTTTTGATGGCTTAAGCATAGAAACACACTTTTCACCCCTTTAGGGGTAGATTTGGAGATGGTGACAGCTCTCCTTTTCTCCTTTTTAGGGTTTCTATCTCTTCCATTCCATTATTCACCTAGTTTCTCCATGATGATGGAGAACTAACCTTATTTGTTGCTGGGGAAAGATGTAACCTCTAAACTCTCTTATATTGAAATTCTTATTTCATTCATGTGCTTGCATATGCTTATATTGTCAATTGTTAGGTTCCTTACCTTTGCTTAATGCTTTTATCGTTTAACTCATTCGGTAAATGTTGTTTGTCTTTATTGATACAGAGACGTACAGTAATGTCATGAACTGGGGGGAATTCCTTGATTATACTAATATCACCTGGAGATAGGGGTAGGATGATCAATTGTATTTTGCTTTCGTTTATCATGCATTGCTAGTTACTAGGGGAGGCTAGAGATAGCAACCCAGTAATTAGTAATAGGCTCTTTTCGCCAAGAGATTGGGTTTAGGATAGACTACGAAAGTTTGCATGACAATATGATAAATAAGCGAATTAAATAAGAAGAGTAGATATAAGAGGGTGATTGGGTGAAATCTGAACCCTAGCAACAAATCCATCTCATATTATCAACATCATCCATCCACTTTTGTGTTTAACCTCAATTGATCAAATTGCATTCATGTTTATTTTTCAGCACTTTATATTCAAAAACCCCAAAATATTGTTCTTATAGTCTTGATTGGTTAAGCAAAAGCACAACAGTTTAGTGCCATGAGTCTCTTGGGAAAATGATACTTGGACTTACCATTTTATTATTACTTGATACGATCTGGTACACTTGCCAGAGTGTTAACAGACAATGACAACGACAGTGTCATCAACTCCTCACGACAGGTCAACAATAGCATCATGGTTGGCTTTTTGCTTTGGGAACTTTTTCACACTCAATACGTAGAGGGTTTAGTTTTGGGGAAGAAATTGAAATAGGGATGAAGGAATCTAAAATGTTAAGTTGTGTTATTAAGTAACTTACTAACGAATTTATCCATCAGTAATGATCATAAAACTTTAGCAACAAATTTTATTAAGTTGGTCCATCATTTCTCATACAAATTTACCATGAAATTTTCGTTGATAATTTAAACAAAAATATTCTCAATAATAACAAATTTCTAACAAATATAAATCTATCGATATGTTTTTATCGATAATAATTTTTTTTTTGTAGTGTACCAATTGTTGATAAGGGGAGACACATCTATTCTACATATCTATGTTTTTTATGATGAACAAGAAAATGATTTTATGAACAAGAAAATGGTTTTATGGTTTCTTGCACAACAAATGACATAACAATTGTTTTATCATTATTGTGTTTGGCTTGAGATGCTTGATATGTGTATTCATTGTTTATAAATGAATCTTGAGTTTAAACAAATTAAACATTACAATTCTGATAGAAATAATCGGCTAAGCAATGTATATAATCTATTAGATTTCTCCAAATATCAGTATATATATGCTTAAAATGGGCAAATAGTTGTGTAATAATTGATTACATTAGTTATATAATCGATTAAAACACATTGTTATGCCAATATGTGTTTGATAAGTGCATTGATATGTTTAGAATGGAAATTGATTTGAAAGTTTGCTTAATTGTTGAACATAACTGATTACATAAGTTTTTTAATTGGTTAAATATGTTTCTCTTGTCAAATGCAATTTCATTTAAAGCCTAAACTATTTCTAACGGTCATATGAATTTGTTGTTGGCTTGTATGAATTGCATAATCGATTGCATTCGCTGTATAATCTGTTAAGTCTAAATATAAGAAAATATATTAAAGCAAGAATAAAAGCTTAACAGATTACATTAATTTCGTAATCGATTAAATTACGTCAGGATTCAAAAATCCTCTCAATAGTTGTGTTGCGCGTTGTTTCAAATTAATCTTTGATCTATCAATTTCATAACTAACATTTTGATTGAGTACTGATTACAGGAGAGTCCAAGAACTATCTTGAAGAATCAAGGATCACATTTGGGTTTACACAACAAGATTCTATCAAGAGAATTGGGTTGAAGTGTTCTAATCATATTTGCACTACTAGAGTGTTGTTGTGAAGATCAATTTCATCGTTTCCAATCTTTGGATTGTGTTCATGTGCAGGTGTGCCAGGAGGAGAGAGTCATGGTGTTCTCATTGAGAGTTGGGATTGTTCTCAAGGTGTTTAGAGAGTTGTGAGTGTTTTCTGTTTTGATAAGATTGTGAGGGTATTCACATTTTGTTGCTATAGTGATTTTGAGTGGGGTGTGAAGTACATTGAGAGGGGATATCTCTGTATTCTTGTATACTCTATCATTATAGTGGAATCCCTTCAACTAAGATTGTTGAAAGAAGATTGGATGTAAGCTTGGTTAAACCATTATATGTTGTTGTGTTGATTTTTCTCTCCTTTTTTCTCTTTTATGGTTGATTCATAATTCTTGCTTTATTGATTTCAAGAAAATCAAAGATTTTGCAAAGCTTTTGAAAAAATTATTTTTAAGAAAAAATCCAATTCACTCCATCTTGAGATATAAGACATCACTTTTTTAAAACTAACAACAACATTTAGTGATAATATAGAAATATGACATATAAAAAACACAAATAAGGAAAAAAAGTCAATTTTCAATTATATTTCAAAATCAAAATTGTATTCATCATAAAGACCATATATTCAACTATATTTATTCTAAGATATTCCCATACATATTTTAGTTAAAGTGATAGAGAAAAGAAGAAAACACCTTCAAAGCTTTTTTCTTTTTTCTTTTTTATTTTTTAGAACTTATCTTATGGTCATGACTTATATCATCCTTATAACAAAAAGAAAGTCAAGTCTTCTCTTCTCCTCTTGTTTTTCATTTTCTCCTTTGTCTCTCTTTTATATCCTCATGTAAAGGTTTAAAAGTTAGAATAAAAACTCTTGGACTTAAAAGGAAAAAAAAAACACAACTGAAAAAAAAATGAAGAGAGTTTTATTTTGTTTTCTTCAACAATAATTATATATAATTTTTTTAATTTCATGTAACTTAAATTTAAATTTCAAAACTTTTGAATTTTATTTAAAATAATATGAACTAAAATATATTTTTATAAACTTTAAATCTGTGATAAAAAAAATTATTATGAATTTAATATACCCTAAGAAAATCATTAATTGTCAAACTAATCTTAAAAATAAAAAATAATTAGTTATTATATTGATTAACTTAAATATTATTTTATAAATTAATAGCTATTGGTATTTAAAATAATTTATATTATATTATATATATTTCGAAGATATTATTTTTTTTTTGTGTTCATATTTATTTTTAAAACTTACACTTTGAATAATTTTTTAAATTAAATTTTTTTTA
>NC_028358.1:18151954-18174385 GCF_000741045.1 Vigna radiata var. radiata | reverse complement strand
CTTTATAATAAGATGCTAATATTTTTAATTGATAGAATGATATCTATTTTAATTAATATATTAACTAATTGTTTTAATCTCGTGGTGGTTGTTATTTAATAAGTGTTTTTCATGTAAACGTTAGCAATGTTTTTTTATTTAATAACTTGTAATAATTAATTTTTGTAATTATGTTTTCGCCTTTATCATACAAAAGAATTCGCACACATCCATATATATAAGTCACGTGTTTCCCCTATTATAATATCATTATTTATCCTACACATTTCCAGCTAGACTAAGATACCAAATATTAATATTTTATTATAAAACCAATCCATTTAATTAAATTATTTTTTCTTAATAAATACTTATTTTTAATAATCTAACTGGTAAGACAAGATCTTTAAATAGATTAGACTCTTTAATAATTATGTTTTGAAATTTAACCTATAATACTTAATGAAATATTATTTATTAAGTGAAATGTTTAAAAGATATATTCATTAAAAATAACGTTGAAATAAGTAAGCTAATTATCCATTATATATTTACAAAAGAAGTTATAAAAATTAGAAACCTTGTTTGAAAAAAAAGTGAGTCTAAATACAAGGAAAATTAAATAATGTATGTTTATTATTAAAATATATACTATTTGAAAAAGAGAATTAAACGATATGTTTATTATCAAAAGATACACTATTCAAAAGAACAGGTTATACTAAGTATATAGTACAACAAGACATGCCTAAATGTTATCTAAAATTAAAATATTAAATACATGTACGTATTGTATTTCTCTATTCATTGTACTTTGCTTTTTTTTTATTTGTGTAGATAATGTAATATCAAGTTTTATTCAAAAACTCTACATAATATTAGAAAGACGTTGAGAGATGGAAGACATTCTATGAATGTTTCCTTAAAACTTTATGCTCTGTCTAAGGCGTATACATCAACTAAAACAATGATGAGATGCAAAGTAAAACATATCTTCGTACCTAAGGTTGCTTACTCTCAAATCTTTGAGTTATAAATCTTTTTCGAAGATGGTCATATAAAGAGGACTCACTAAAGAGAAGAAAAAGAACAATTATTTAAATTTTTATGCTATTACTCTTCTTCTAAGCTCACATCATATAAGCCTTTTATTTAAAAAAAGAAAAATCTTTTCTAATCTTCATATTTCTTTGTATTGAATCTATCCTCCCTTTGAAAGTCATTTGAATCTATACTTGTATTTAAAAACACATTGATTGTATTTGTAAATACAAGAGTGAATCAAAATACTTGTTTGTTTACGATCTAGTCAAGTAAACTAGTTGGAAATTAGAAGTAGGTAAACTTGTACATCCAATTTGGATTGTGGTAAATTAAGATTGATCGATAATAATTGTTGTAAATAAAGAGTGATGAAACTCGTGTAATCTTTATTAAAGATTAGTGAAACTTCCTAAAAGTTATTTATATTAGTAAATAAATAATTGAAAATTTTAATTTTAATTCAATTATTTTGAATTCAAGAATAAGAAAGACAAAAACAATCATATAAATTTTTGTTATTTTTTTAATATTTAAGTTATAATAAATTATTTATTGTATTAATAACAATAATTAAATATATAACATTTGATTGTTTTATATATTAATTATCATTATATGTTTAATATTTACTAATTAATATTAATTGATCTCACTACAAAAAATTGAGAGGAGTATTGTTGTTAATTTAGGTCACAGAGTAGTAGAGTTATTAAAATGGGTTACAATATGCGGATCAACTTGGCTCACCACATGTTTGAGTCGGGTTGAGTTTGAAAAAAATATATTTTTTTATGTGGGTTAATTTTTAATTCGACTCATTTAAACCGGCTCTGGGTTGAACACGAGCCAGATTAGCTCACAATCCACCTAATTTTATTTTATTAATTTATTATCTTATGAAACCCTAAAAAATAATTTCCTCACATACCAAAAAAGATTATTTTTTACTTTTTTATTATTTTGAATTATCTTGAGTTTAACCTCATTTTAAAAGTAAAAATTATTTAAATTTAAATTATAAAAAATTTGTAATTTCTTTTAATTAAAACAATTATAACTAGTGAGTCAATCAATCAAAAGTTTAACCTACTAACCCACAATAAATAAAATCGAATTCAAAATTTTCTTCACTTTCTAATAAATAAATTGGAATCACTTAATAGATTTGAAAACGCAAAAGTGAAGGCCCACTCACCTCAAATCCACGCAACTATTACTATATAACCCCTCACTCACTCTGCTTTGTGGGGTCACAATTTCAACACACAAAACCCTAAATTCCCAAATTCCCCAAACCCTACAATGACCTCACAAGTTGTCCTACACAATTTCCCTCACTCCGAAACCAAACCCTCAACAACTGCCACCACCGATTCCCCACCCACTGCGTCGTCACTCGCCGTCACCAAGAGGTCTTCCGCCCTCGTCACGCGCTCCACCAAGGACCGCCACACCAAGGTCAACGGCCGCGGCCGCCGAGTCCGCATGCCTCCGCTCTGCGCCGCGCGCATTTTCCAGCTCACGCGCGAGCTCGGCCACCGCTCCGACGGTGAGACCATCGAGTGGCTCCTCCGCCACGCAGAGCCTTCCATCATTGCAGCCACCGGCTCCGGTACCATCCCCGCTGCTCCCATCTCCTCAGTGGCACCCTCTGTTCCCTCCTCCGAGTCCTCCGTCTCGGTACCGGTGGTCGGCGGCCAGGGAATGTTCTCCGTGGCGCCGCCAAGCTGCCGCCTCGACCTGTCTCCGCCACCGGGGTTGGATTTCGCGGCAACTAACGCCTATCGGCACATGCCGTTCACGGCGCTGCTGTTGCAGCCGTCTGCAGCGGAGGATAACCAGAATGACGAGTCTCTCGGCGAACAATGATATCGGTTGGAACCATGGGGAGGTTCTTTTTTAATTTAATTGATTTCAGGGTTAGTTGCGTGAAATCAATGTGGGTGTGTTAGGTTGCGGTTACATGTGTCTTTGTTCTGTGACAGAAAGAAGGGAGTGAAACGTAAGGATTATGTAAATTATTACTAGAAACTATTTGAATGTGAATTATATATATATTTGAACCTTGCTTGGTTTTAAAATGTACAAAAATTGATCAGGATTTGGACCAAAAGTTGAATTCGATGATGATCGGTAATAGAAAGAAGACGAGCAAGATTTTCATTTTTCCCAAAAGTTTAAAGCTTATGCCAAATGTGATTGAATGATCTCAGTTTTGTTTTGTTTATGTGATTACGTTATGCAAATGTTTAGGCCAGAATTTTTTTTCAATCGACCCAGGAAGATATTTATTACTACAAAGGGTCTGATGTAAGAAAAGAAAAACGAGGGAATTTTGATCCTCTGTCAACTTTTCCTCCTGCCAAGGACCTGAAAAATCTCTGATCCTTATTCGTCATATAACAGTAATCCAATGGAAGAGAGAAATGATTGATCTATGTTCTTTCTTTCCCTGGAGAAGATCTATTCTGAAAAAGAAAAAGGATAGTGTTTCATGGAGTTGCATATGTTTGGTGTTTGTATTTAGGGATGGTTAATAACAATAGTGATTCAAAAGTCTTGATTTATCTGGTGTAGAATAAATGACAAAGAAACAAGTAGAAATGACAAAGAAAGAGGAAAGATCTAGATGAAACAGGTGGGAAAATGTATACATGAAAGGTAATGAAATCAGATGCTGCAATTTTTGTGATAATTATTTAGATTTAATCGTATTTTTTCTTTAACTTATTGGTTTCTTTATGTATTTTGTCTTCATTTCTCAATATGGTGCTGATTTTCTGCCTTTTTCTTATCACGAGTTTCGGTAGTCAATTGCTGACGTGACAACATTTATTATTGGTGTGAAACTCTACTTTGAAGTGACAACACATGTGCTGATAACATATGTATACAGAATACGTGACACTTAATTATGGAATGATAAGTTATTCAACCGAGTTTAAGAATACTTTTTGCAAAATATTATGTAATAAGTATTATAAACATGTGTTTCTCAAGAATTAGCGTGGAGGGACTGGAAATAGAGAGATTGAAGACGAAATAAAAAAGACAAGGGAATGGAAAATCGGTTGAAAGAGATATGTATGAAAATAAAAAAGAGAGGAAAGAATGAGATGCATGCCATGTGCGTGATTTTTTATCATAAGAGTAACTTTTTATATATGATTACTATAATTTTTTATATTTTATGAAATTGTTTTTTTACAAATTTGTTTATAAAATTTTGTACGAAAACAATTTTTTTGTTATTTTTTAAATTGGCAGATAATTTTTTTATATGATTATGTCCTATAAAATTATAAAATTCGTAAGTATTTTTTACAAAATTTGTGTTTAAAAATATTGGTAGCACCAAATTTGTATTCATAACAAAATTTATAATATTTTGTAAGAAAATTTTCTCAAAAGAAATTTGATTTTGACATGTGTGTTTTTCTTGGTAGTAATATTTTTAAGAATTTTTTGTAATTTTTATTTGAACGCAGATCTTGTAAAATATATATTTTGGTTAATGCTTAGAAAAAGATGTTTTTGAACATAAAAATATTTTCTTTTCATTCTAATGACTTATGTTTTATTTAAAATTAAGAAATTTAATATTTATATAATGTTAACGTATATTAATGAAGTTCTATAATATTTAAGTATTAAATTTATAACCTACTATATGAATGATTTGTTGAGATATTGAAATAGGTTTCATATTTATACGTGTATGTGGAAGAACAACTTAAGGAACGAAAGAAACTTAAGGAAATGCTTATGGATCAGGGAGGAAATATAACTATATCATATAAGCCATTTGTTTATTCTTGGAGGTGATCAGCACTCTTCCAACTCCTTCAGCAGTCACAGTACTAACATCAACAAATCTCACATTACTCTTCTTTCTTGGGTCAAGATCTACAAGCCACTCTCTATTTCCAGTCATGTGGTTGCAGCATCCGGTATGAAGATACCAACACATATCATTATCGACACAACCATTATTATCACTTGTCAGCAATGCATGATCAACCTTTGTAGGATTCGCTGCATGAGCCTCTTCTTCTGTATTCAGCACGTGTTCAACACAACTATTCATTGCATGGCGTTCTTCTTCTGCTTGCAACATGTCTTCAATGCTACAGACTTCACCATCTATGCAACGACACCTATCTTTCACTAACTTCGCTTACAGCACGTCATCAACTTTACTGACTTGCGACTTTCTTCAACACCCATCAAGACTACAAGGTCAGACTCTGAATCACCATCATCTTGAGCCAAATTTGTTGCTTTCTCACTCTTTCCTTGCTTGGGTTCATTGTGCCAACATTCGGAGCTATAATGTTCGAATTTACTACATGTGAAACATTGAATGTTTCTTTTGTCAACCTTGCTTCTACCTCTTCCTCTTGAGTATTTTCCGCCTCTCTTGCCGCCATTCTTGCTTTCACTGCCTTCGTCTTCATCGTTTTGGTCAGCGCTGTTTGCATTTCTGCCTCCAGATTGTCCTCCTCGTGATCGACCTCTGCCTCTCCCACGACCTCTGGGTTTGTGATCATTTCTGACTTGTAATGCTTGACTCACGCCTTGATTTTTGCCTTTTTCTGCATTTCTCCTTTCGATTAATCTTTGCTCATACGCTTCTAATGAATTCTGCAATTCCTCCACCCTCAATTGCTCGAGATCTTAAGTTTCTTCTATGGTCAAAGCTATATGATCAAATTGAGGGGTTAATGTTCTGAGTATTTTCTCTACGATTTTCTTGTCTTTGACGACCTTATCACACGCTCTCATTGCATTCACAATCAGTTGAGTTCTTCCAATGTATTTGATCATTGTTTCTTGCTCCCCCATGGCGAGAAGTTCATACTGTCTCTGTAGTGACTGCAATCTTATCTTCTTGACCTCTCCAGAATTGCCATAGCCATCTTGCAAGATATCCCAAATCTCCTTCGCCATAGTAGCCTTTGAAACTTTCTAAAAAATTGTCGTCGATATGCACTGATGCAGCAACATTCGTGCTTTGCAATCCAATTTCATGTTTTCCTTATACTGCTTCTTGATTGCTTCTGAGTCATCCTTGGAAGGTTCTTTGAAACCTTTTCTTACAATTTCATCTACCTCTTGGAAGCCGAGGATCGTGTCCATCTTGATACACCAATCATTGAATCCTTTGCCATCGAAAACAGGTAGGTTGTTGTGCATCATCCCAGCCATTACTCACGAACACCTTTCTTCTTGAAACATCTTGAGCTATCCTCACTGAGTCTCGAACCGAGCTCCTGATACCACTGTTAGACCCTGTGCAAACTATGCGGAATGAAAAGAATTATGCAGAATGTGTTTTAACAAAGAGGAAGAGAGAGAGCTAAAGGAATGAATGAAATTCTTATTAACAAAGAATGAGTACAGGGACAGTATATAAACTGATAGAGAGTGAAAGTGAATAAATCATTATTACAGTTAGCACATTCAGATTAATGCCAACAGAGAACACTCAATGAGAAGAAATCAAGATAAATGAAAGAGTTGAACCACCTTGTGCACCATGAAAAATTGAAGATAGGGTTCGTAAAAAATACGAATTATTAGACAAAAATAATGTGAAGACTCTTATTTTGATTGATAACATATAATAAACACATTTTAAGATATTAAAGGAAGTGTAATCTAATTAATCTCATTAAATGTTGTACTATTTGCATTCAAACGATATATCCATATGTGGATTCAATAAAAGAAAGTATTGTATGTATTGAGAAGAAGTATTATTTGAGAACGAGTTTGGGTATTATAGTTTATATAATAATTTTCTTCAAAGTATTTTATATTGTCCTCTCAACTTAAAAGTAAAAGAAGAGTCAAACACATTTTAATCAGTGAAGTGAAAGACAATATAAATTACTTTATTATAGTTTAATTCCATTGTACAAATGAGAAAAATCCTACCACCTACAACTAGACAAGAAAACTATATTTTATCTTTTCAAATAAGTTAATTAATGAAATGCATTATTATAGAGGTATTTAATGCATGATCATGACCTTGTGTCTTCACCAAACCAAAACATAGATGAAACAATAATATAAGGATTTTCAAGGACAACAATTAGATTTTGTAAATACCTCCTTCTCTCCACATATAAAAAAAGATAAAACCTTCTTAAAGAGTAGGTAATGTTTGATTATTCTTCAATATGTTTTAAAACTTGTAATATTATGAACTATTTTTTCTGAATTATATTAGACTAGACATGAACTTTAATACTTAACTTGTTCAAATGATGTCATTAATTTGTATTATTTTCATCTTATTTAAGAGAGGTTAAAAGCCTAAAGAGATTATTAGTTAAAGAATATTTTAACTATTTTTTAAAAATACAAGTAAAATTTTAGGTTAGAAATTACAATGGAACATGAGTATTTCCAAAAATTTGATGTTTGTGTTTGAATCGAACAAGTATATAAATTTTCAAAAACAATTATAAGAAATGTTTTACTAAGATCCAAACATACTCTGCAAGTATTATTTACAATCACTTTTGACCAAAAATCTAGGTATTCTGATGTCCTTGCTATTCCATTAAAATTTTCAAATTTTTCTTTAAATAACAGCCTCTTTGGATTTTTACACTCTCCTAGATAAATTAAATAAGATATTACTAACCAAAGTACCTTGAACAAAATAATGTAAAGGTTAAGCTAAGGCTAATAATAAATTATTCAAAGAGATAATAATACATCTTCCAATATTAATTTCACAATGGTATAGTATAATTGTTGCCTTTTTTTTAATGCTTAAGTATGAAACTCTCAAAAGATACTAAATAAGATATTGAAGGTATTCTTTAAAGGGTATTAGTTGAGATTTGATGGGGACAAAAAATATCATCATAGTATATTAAATCAAATTCATTATGTTTTATTGATTAGTTTTTTTTTTTCATAAGATAACATAGAGTTCTTATCTTGCTTTCGTTGGTAAACTATTTATATTTTGCACAACAAATTGACATGCATGAGAAAAGACCTACTTTTCTTCATGATTTTCTACTTACAAAGTCCTTCTTGACTTTTGCAAACAATATTTATTCATAAATATTGAAAGGACCATAAACGACACTATAATTTATAGTACCAAATAACATTTATAGTTATAAACACAATTTACCAAGCACAACTTGTTATGGTCTACAAAGGAATAATCAAAATATTCTATATAAGCTGCGTTTGTTGAATGTCTTGTTGAATTTCTATTTCATGTACCTTGAGGATTAGTGTAAGTTTATCTAGTGTTACATGTTCAAGATTCTTTAATGTATAAAGAATTTTATATACTTGTTTGAACTCACATAAAACATAATTACAATTTTCTTCAATGTAATAAATTAATGAGAGTAATTTATTCAAGATTTTTGTTCAATGAATAAGCAAAGAAAGGTTTCTAAGAAATTAATTGAAATAACACTTTCAATTTGTGATTCAATTAATTCAATTAAGTTTTAGCATTTATGTTTTGATAGTTCCTTTAAATTTGAGAAATTGAAAGTACAAATTGTGCACAAGAGTTTATTTAACTTTCATTCATCTTAAGTGTAATAAGTTAATTAAAAATATTAATTTTACATGTTATATATTTCTATAGAGATTTGAATTTATTTTTGATTGAGTTTTATATTGAATGTTCAAATTATTTCCAACTATATAAATAATCTTGATTCTTTTATTACAACTTCATTTACTTTTAACTTAGTTTTTTTTTTTTTTTAATTTGATGTTCAAATTAGTTTCAATCTCTTAAGTAGTTTTAGTTTGTTCCTTACAACTTAAATTTTTATCTATTTAGTTTACTTGTTTTTGTTTTACAAATTTCTTGTTTTTTTAATTTTTTTTTTCATATATCTTAATCCATTTGCTTTATCATATTTCTTGGTATAGTGTATTTTGGTTTTTTTTTTTAGAAAAAAAACATTTGGTGGATTTGAAGGAGTGGATTTAATGAAAAATGAAGGTGAAAATGAAATTGCTTAGATTAAAAAAATAGTGATGAGAAATGAAAGGATTTGAGACGAAAATTTATAAAATTTAGAGAGTAATATGATAGGTTTGATAGATTAAATATTATTATAAATTTTTAATGTATAAAAGAATTGTATTTTAAGATGATAATATATAATATAAATTGTTTTATTATATTAAATCTATTTCCTTGCAAATCTCTTCAATAAAGCAAAAAAGTTGGAATGCCCATTTTATCTTTATTTTCATGCAAATGTGTTTTGGAATTCACACTTTCCTTATTAACAATAAATCCACGTTTTCAACCGTGAGAAACAAACAAGCCATTAATTAAAATTAATATTTTACTTAAAATGTAAATTCTTGATAGGTTAATTCAAAGTTCCTCTCACTTATTAAAACCAAATTTAAGTGGAAGGAGTGTACGTTTTATCCTATGAGTGAATTGAATGTAAATACTTGGTGAATGATGTTGTTCATTTATTTTCTTTTTTTACTTGTGTTAACTATTTCTTTGTTTTAGATGAATGTTCTTGTAACATTTTTACATGTAGGCATGAATTCAACTAAAGAAAGAAAATAAATGTAGCAACTCAGCATTGGGATATGCAACAATTAATCTCATTTACAACATGAGTTAAGCATTGATGTTAAGTTTTTAAAACTTGAGTTAACGGTTGTAATGACATAACGTTAAAGTTAAAGTTTCATTGAAAATAATATTAATTGCTCATTATTTGCATTCAAATGATTTAACTGTGAAAATTGTGATTAGGAAATTAATTTTTATATTTTATATAGGTTGATATTTTAACATGGAAAAAAATCTTCATCAAAGTATATCATATATGATATTAACCTTAAATATAATTTAAATTTTAATATAGATAAATTTTTAGCTTAAATACTATATTGATTTTTATTTTCATTGATTTTATTTAACGTGAAATTCATATATTTTTGATGTTCAATGTGATCATGGTAAATTATGTTTAATATAATTTTTTTTCATGACATTGTCTAAATTATTAATGAAAGATGAACGATATGTGTCATGTGTCAGTTTATGATTTTTTCTAATTTTTTTAAATTTTTTTTTCTTAATTTTAAAAAAGTTGTTCACGTGTTAAGTCAATATTGTATGACGTGGCAATGTCAATGTCACGTTTCAAGTCAGTATCAATTCCACGTGTAAGTGAGTGTTAGTGTCAGTGTCACGTGACAATGTATTCAATTCAATCCTAATTTTTGTTAATTTTGTTCAATTTAGTTCTAATTTTTTGTTAATTTTATTCAATTTTGTCCTCTAAATTTGTATCAAATTTAAATTTTATTAAAATTCAATTTTTTTATTAAATATTTCTTTCATTATTTTTAAACTAACTCTAACTATATTGGAATATAATTATTAGATTTATGTTTGATTTTTTTTTATATATATAAAAAAATAGACACTAATACGTGACACTAATATTGATTGACATGTAACACTAATAGTGACTTTATATGTGACATTGATATTATCATGTGATACAAAATATTGTCTTGACATGTTGATACTTTTATTTTAAATTAAGAGAAAAAAATTTAAAAAGATTTAAAAAAATTAAAAAACCACGAACATACATGTGACACACTATTTATCTTCAATTAACCATTTAGACAATGTCATGGAAAATGATTTGAACATAATTTATCAAGATTGAGACCACGTTGAACATAAAAAAAAAAGGTTCCATATTGAACAAAGTTGATAAAAAAACAAAAAAAGTATTTAAATATATTTATTTTTTTTTGTATGTTTTGATTTTAAATTTAAGTTTGATTCAATATACTTGTTTTTGTAAGTTTTGATTTTAATTTTTTTTTGTACATTTAAATATAGATAAGAAAAAGATTAATTCTAAATTAAATTTTCTTCGAAGAAAGTACGATGAACACATATATAAATAACCAAGTAACATAATTATGGTTAAACAGTTTATAATTAGAACTTTTTATAAGTTGTTAGAGAGTTTATAATTAGAACTTTTTATAAGTTGTGTTTGTGTGCGTGTGTGGTTTTTCATTCTCCAATTATATTTTCATTTCTTTCTTCCATCTAAACAAACTATACTGGATGCATGCGATCAAGTTTAATATTCAAACTCTTACCGATGAAACAACAAAATAATTTAACTGTATATTTTACACTTTTAAAAAAGAAATTATTATATTCTATTGCCCAAACAATTTCATTTACCTGAACTTTCAAGTGCTATATTTTTACGTGAAGTCTTTCAATATCAATTAGTATAACATCTAATCTGATAAATATAAATTAAAGTATACACTAATTTGTTTGTAACAATTAATTCCTCAAAATTATGAGCTATTGCATTTTTAAATATAAAAATACCTATTTTAGAAAGTAACCAGTTAAAAGAATATGCCTTTATTTCAGTTTTTAAAATAATAAAAATTGGAAACAGTTTTAAATTAATATGACTAAGAAGCTATTTTCAATAATTTTTTATAAAGTTAAGCCACTTCTTTCAAACCAAATAAGGTACTTCTTTACTTGTAAAAAATAATCACTACATTATTTTTCAGCTTATAACAAACAAGCCTCATATCTTATATACATATAATTTAACAGAATTTCTATAATTTTGAAACAACTAAAATCAGTCTCCAAAGTATGGACGAAAGCAAAAATGTAAGCTTGTTTACAAGGATAAATTCTGAACAAGTTGAAAATTATAGGAACTTAAAATCAAACCTTAAAACAAGGATCTATATCAAATATTAAAAATTTATAAATTTTAAATTAATATAAACTAATTGTTATGTTCATATTCAGTTCAAACAAAACTACTCTTATTTCAACCCAAAAAGCTCTAAACACTGTATTTTCATAACCTTGTAAATCAAGATGAAACTAACCAGATAAATTGGTATATACTATAACCCTTTATGATGAAATGCCATTGGGATGTAGCTGCCTAAGCACATTCGGATTTATAGTTGGCAAAGGAAAACCAAACTATTCATACAACAACAAAAAAATGGGAACATAAATTAAGCCCCCAAAATGTTTGGTATCCCTGCTGAGTTGAAGGCATCCTTATTGGCTGTTTTGCTGAATCTTGGATAAATTTTGATATATATAGTGCAAAATGCAGAGGCACCAGATTTTTGGTTACATAATGAGGTTCTATGCCAGCCACATTATTAATGTTTGGTCCCAAAGTTCCACCATCTTTTCTTCTTTTTTGATTCACTTGAAGGTATATCTGGGTCAATAGGATTGCTTTTCTTGAAAGCATCTGGATCAATAGGTAAATGATATCAAATAAATAAATATGGAAATGCCAGCAAATCTAATTGGTAGCCACAGGATTTGTCAAATATATAAAAATACCAACCACATTATTCAAACTATCGGTGAGCTTGTCTAAAAATAATTCAAGTTGAATATGAAAAAAATTATAGAATTACCTCCTTGAGGATTGATGGAGTTGTAATGCACCTCAGCCCAAAAACTAAGAAAAATCACTGCAAAAGAAACATACAATGTAAGTTTATAATATATGATTGATGGAAAATTGAAAAATGGTTGAGAAGTGCTCAATACCCAATAAATATCAAAGTCATCAATGGTTTATAGATTCATTGATTTAGGAGTATAACACAAATATTGATAAAAAAAAGCACAAATCCAAGTTTATCCAACAAATTTCTATAATTAGGTTTCTAGATAACAGATAGATATTGATGATACAGTTTTGTTTATTAGAATTTTGTGAGGGCACCAAAGGTTATAAAAAAATGTCAAAATATGGCCAAGGTTCATAAAGATTTCAAGAACAGAGTGATGTGAACAGTTAATCAAGGAAATAAACAAGTTTAATGAGAAAATAAGACCCAAAAAGGAAAAGGAAATTTTGGAAGAGAAGGAAGAAAATCTTACCTCCTCTTGGATTCTCAAAATTAGGAAGAATCTCTATGCAACAAGTGTCCTTGAATGAAGTCACCACAAATATTCTAACACCATACTGGAGAGAAAAAAAAGGAAATCAATTTCAGACATTTTCAGATATCATTTATTATTGCTATAAACTAAAAATGGCATCATCTTGTTTTATCTGAAAGGTAGGAATTGCTAAAGCATCAATATGCTATAAGGTTAAAAATGATGGCATCATCTGAGGGCAAAAAAATCCAGATATTTTTCAATGGGGAAAGAGAACTAACAGACTTAAACCATGCAACCTGTGCCTGGAAATTTTGAAATGGTGGGATAGCCTTGTTAAAAAAAGAAAAATTTCAAAAATTTTGTTTGGTCTGTGTTCTCCTTTCTGGGAATAGAGAAACATAAAAGAAGTTATGCCAAACACTGCCTAACTGCCATAATTGAACATATTCCAACATCAATAAGACAATAATTGGTCCATTTTTGTTAAGTAGGCACAAGAGTTAGGTTGTCAACAGCCAAACTAATATATACAATATTTCTAGAAAAATTACTACCCACTGGAAAAAAATAATTGTTAAGCTCGGCGCAAGCACACAAATATGAAACTTGCAAACCACATGTTGTCAAAATCTACTAATTCGTTATTTCTCTATAAGTTTGGCAAAAAAAAAAAAAATATATAACAGCAAAAGGAAGAGAATGGAACATATTTAAACAAAGTTCAACATAAGAAGAATAGTAAGTAGAAAAACTTGTACCGAATCTGCGGCTGCTTGCAGAGTGACATGATCCCCCCATTCACCACTCCTAATTTCATTTGATAGAGAAAATAAAAGGAGGTATTAGTTAGCTTAAAACAAGTTAACCATAAAAATAGATAAATAGATAGATAGAAAGAGATGAGAGAGCAGTTATTACTTAGACATTTTCTCCAAATATTCGCCATATTCCATGGGAACATATCCCTCATAAATCTCTGGATGAGACCTTAGCTGGTTAAAAACAGCATTCAACAATTAGAATCCAAGAATATTGTGCAGAAATATCAAACCAGATATTAAGATTTAGGCAACCGTAATAAAGCATAATCGACTAGACTAGAGTAAAAACCTGGTTCACAACTTCTTGTCTCACATTGTTGTGGTGATCAGGTGTGTTAAACAACTGATCAGATAATGCACGGAACTGCAGAGGAATACAAATGAAATTGTGATTTGGTACCATAATGCAAATATGGAACTAATGATAGAAAACTGATGAATGCTGCTACGCACATGCTGATAAACAAAAGAATTGGAAAAAGTAAATATTAAAACCAACAAACCTGACAATTACCATCACCTTGCACCGTATGCTCCACAAAGTCATATAACTGCAATCTGTTTGAAAATATAAGCGGCTTAATTTGGCATGTATACAAGTCCAATATAAGAAAAAAGTAGATGAAATAAATTATTCTTTCAATCAGTATAAACCTTAAAAATCACAAATGGGTAAAAAAAGACAGAAAGCACTCAATGAAACCCATATGTTACTATAATTTCACTGTACCGGCAATTATTAAATTGCTGGACAATAAAATATGCATCATAACAACTCTTTTAGCTTTTCATGAAGGAGAAATAATGCTTATAACTAATACCTATCCAGAAGCCTTTGATGATCTGAAGTTGCTTCATCAATTGAAGGAATTTCTCCATTAATTTTTGGAACATGCTACAGAAGAGGGTCAAAGAAAACTTTAGGCATCAAAGTCCAAACTACAGATCATAGAACAGATCAAAAGAGAATCAGAAGAGGCACATACAGGAATTGGAACCATCTGACTCAATTTCCTCCCTATTTCATCGTCAAGTGGATAATTGTCAGTTAGCTCCAATGAACTTTCCTCTGCTTCACAAGGCCTACAACATAATGAACTAGAAGGTTTTATGTCCCCAATTCCATCGTAGGTATAATCATGACCTGAATATGAAAAAAATTATTGAATTAACCAAATCCATGAATGATATTTCCAAGCCAAAAATATGCACATTCATGCTTTGACCCTTAAATGATACCTCCAGAACAATACATCATCGATGTGTTACGCCAATCATATGCTGGCTCAGAAGCATGGAACTGTTCTTCATTTGTCTGTGAATATCTTGAACAATCATCAATGTCTACTCGTGAAAATTGTTCTTGAAGAGCTCGTGCAATGATCTCGTCATTCTCTATTTGGTTACGTTGAGTAGCATAGTGGCTATGGAAGTAGTGCCCATTATTATAGACATCACCAGTATTAGGTTGAATTATGTCACAATAGTATCCAGGACTATATGCAGGGTCAGAGCTAAAAAGATTAATACCCCACTGCATAACATCTGAATGCTCATACAGCCCCATCTTTTAGTATGAAACTTGACTACAAATCTGAAAGTCTTCTGCCAGAAAACGTTCAAATTATTCCACACCAGGAACAATACAACTGCCAAAATAAGCTGTACATTAACAGATTGACTTTTACCAGCAATTATGACAATGATATTCTAAATCAAGAACAAATCATTACATAGAATACAAACAGACTAAGTACTGCTTGTCCAATTATTATCAAAGATCTAATTAGAGTCATTGATGCAAATATGAGAATTAGATCCTAAAAACTAAATGGAGTAATTATAACAGTTAATTAAACAAAAAGTGCTACCTGTCCGTCTGGTATAATTAATACAAAACTATCAGAATTGCTCACAACAAATATGAGAAGTATATTTATACCGTATGCATTATCATGTGCCCTATGGTTGATATGTGATATTAGAAGATTTATGCTTCAGTGTTTTCACAATAAAAACAACAACAATCAATCCTCTTCCACTGAGTAGATTGATTACACGGACAAATCATTGTCGTTAGATTTTATGAAAAAACAAAATTCCACTAAAACCAGTTAAGTACAATATGTTCGTAACTTCCTGCACATTCAAGTTTGAAAAGTTATGTATAATGCAGTCACAAACACAACTACCTGCTTTAGCAAGACTGGCCAAAGACTTATAAAAACTTAAGCTAACCTAAACAATAGAACACCTTCTTGGCCCTAATAAAAAAGAAAAGGATGATTTGTCACCCAAGGCTCTAGCATCGAAGATTTGGGAACGAATTGAAAATATCAAATGTATTCAACCTTGGTCCCATTGAGTAGAGAGGCTGTATACACAACTACATCCTATGATCACCGGGACAAGAGGCAATAGATTTTCCAAGCAGTGCACTGACTCAAAACCCTCTAGAACCACCTCTTGGTGAAGTCAAAGTTGACACCTAAGCAGAGATAACTCTCATAGCTCAAGGATGTAAGGAATCTTCATGGTCTTCCAAAACTTATATAGCAGCAATCCTATAATTGCTCGAGGCTCCCTCTAAGAAGTAAGAGAGTAAAATCAAAAGCAGGAATAAGCAAGCATCTACTCTTGTCTGTGATTGGAACTGTGCCTCAATCGCTCAAAAGAACCTCAAAAGTGAAGCTTCTGTGCCCAACTCATTTTGTTCTTGAGATCAAACAATTGTTAGCCTCTATGATCTTCTAAGACTTGCTTCAACATTTAAAAAACAAATCACAACCACACTGATCCTGCTATTAACTAGATCCTAATCAACTCACTCTAGTCCCAATATATGCAATGTAAAAAAGGACAACCCGCACAAAACTTCTGATTACATGTTTCTGATTACTCTATCCCCTCAACAACAACTTTAGCATGAGTCAAACTATAATTGAAATCCATAGCATCCAACAAATATAAACCTTTTCAATTCCCAACAACAAAAGAATAATCCAATCACAACCCTCGAGGTAGCTTACACCAATCCAAAAGAAATCCAGAAACACTAGAAAGGAAAAGTTTCCAATTTGGAACAGAATCAACTACCCCGACACAAAAGAAAGAAAGAAATAAACAGCGCAACCAATTAATGAAACAAAACATCAAAGTAAGAATCACCCCACCTCGGATTCAGCACCAACTCAATTCAGGCAATCCTCAAACTTGAAAACAAAAGCGCAGAGACACCCAACAACAACAAGGGTGGTAAGAAATATGCAATAGGCAATAGATGAGGATGAAACGTCGAATATTTATTGTGAGAACGAAATTGGACGAAAGAAAGTGCAATTCACGTGTTTATATACAGTTAGCCACGGCTTTAAAGGTGGAACACCTTCTGCCACTGCTGCTTCATTGTGTTCGTATTTTGAAGCACTGGGCGGCATTTTTTAACGTATTTCTTTGACCTCAAAATTTGTCAAAATCTAAATCATAAATTTGCTACCCAGTTGGCATTTTTCATGATTTAACCATCAATATTAAATTGTGGTAATGTGCGAATGGTTGGAATAATTTGTATCAGTGGCCGTTGATTAAGGTTTGGGAATCTGGGGTAGAGGGTAGAGAGAGTTAAGCTGATGGTTCAGATTGGTTGCTCAATGAAGAAGGTATCAAGCCAACGTCTCTGATTGAATCGGTATTTTCTCTTTGAAACAATTTAATTCGTATGCACATTTAACTTCTGAAAAAATATTAAATAGAGTGAGAGTAACTTATGCTTTGCTGCAGGTGGAAATTTGAGAAAAAAAAATACAATATGAAAATAGTAATATAAAATAGTAATATAAAATTTTGAAATAAAAATTAATGAATGATTTCATAAATTTGATAAATTAAAAGATATTTTAATTGATAAAAATAAAAAATTGTTTTTATTATTAATTATATTATTATTATTATTATTATATTACATTATTATTATTTTTATTATTATTTATATTAAAAGTTAACTTTATTTAAAAATAAATTTATTACAATTTTCTTGTAGATCTCTTCGTTCCAAAGAAAGTCAAAGCAGAAAGAAAAAGTATCAATTTTCACGAACATTTTTTCTTTATTTGCTTATTTTTTAAACAGTAAATCAGTTTATTTCACATTTCACTGGTAATATTTGATAATAAAATATGTTATTTTTTTTAAAAGATTTAGAAATAATTAAGAATGAATTTAGAAGTAAGTTTTAATAAATAAAAAATATTTTAATAAATAGAAAATAAAAATTATCAATTTGTCTTTAATATAATATTAATATAAAATGATATTTGTGAGTAAAATATTTTTTCCTAAATATTATTTTGAAACATTAGAATTAATAAATAATTAAAATATTATATTTTATAATAAATATTATTATTATTATTATTATTTTCTGTTGCTTTCATTTTTATAAAAAAAAATATTTTTTAGTCATGTAAAAACATAACCCTTCAAAGTTAGAGAGGATAGTATAATAAAAATGTTTAATTTTCTTTAAATTTCCCTGAACATTAGTATCTTTATACTCTAAAAAGAAAAATAATCTAACAATTTAGTTTTCCTTTCCACACTAAATTAATTAAGTTATTATTGATGGATAACTTTTTAAAATATCTAACAAATTATTATTAAATTATTCTTCTTCACGTCACAAGTATTCAATTAAAAAAAACTCATAAAAATATCACGTAGTATTATAAGCTTTTACAAACATGTCATAATTATTTTGAAAAAATCTTATGATCACAAAATTTTAATTTAGAATTTAAAAGGTTTATAAAATATGAAATCATAAAATTTAAAAAATATTTATGGTGATGAAATGTGTTCATGCCTTTACAAATACCATAAATATAATATATTTTTACTTTTCTCAGTGATGAAATATGTTCTTGTAAGGACTTGTAAAAATATCATTTAAGTGGAGAACACATGGCATCATAGGATAGATTGGACAATATTAGTGAAGTAAAAACCCTTGATATTCTAAGTTTACAGCCATTTTGTTTCTCAAGAACAATTTTCCCTTTTCTCTCAAGCAATCTCTCTTTTCTTCTTTGCCTTAGCACCTCTCCATCTCAACTCAAAATCTAACCATTAGAATCTTGATTTGAAGCTATCTAAGCTTTGAGGACTTCAAGAGGAGCATTTCCACTGATTAAATCTCTATTTCATCAAACCGGTAAGAAAGCCCCTTTTTCTCATTTGCCCTAGGGTTTTAAGCATGTGATTTCTTGTTGCATGCAATCCATTTCGTTTTCTTCCACAATCTAGCCTCCACTTGGTTCTAAGACTCGTTTTCCATCATCAATTGATGATTTATAGGTGATTCTCACACTTTGGGGTTCAAAACAAGTGGTCTAGGGTTCTTCCTTGAGTTGGCCGTCCACACTAGAGGTAAGGGGAGCTAGTTCTTCTTTTCATTTTAGTTGTGTCATATGAGTGCATGATAATTTTGAAGTGATATGTTGTTGGAGGCATGAAATTGGTTCTATTGACTTGAAATGCATGTACGAGAGTGTGTGTGTGTATGTGAAATTGGTGATCTATGGCCATGAACTGTTTGGAATGATTTAGAATGATGAATTATGTATGTTGAAACTGTTTTGGTGTGACAAATCTGTTGTGGTATTGTTAGGATGGAAAATCAAGTGTCTTAGGGTCAATTTTGGGTCATTTTAGAGGTAGTGAAGTAGTGATTTTGAGCAAATGAGGTCTGTCACATATTTGGGCTGTTGGGAAAGTTTCACCCATTGTATTGTGACTTGTTTGAGTCACTAAATTGGTCAAAATAGGTGTAAAGTGGTTAGATTTGGTTTTGGGTCCCTAAGTTGGGAAAATTGGTGTTTTAGATTTGGAAAGAAGCTTAAATCACTTTAGAAATGCAATGGGAATGTTTAGAATCATTTAGATAGGTTTAACTATGTCTAAAACAAGAACTAAAGGTGTTAGAAGTTGGTAAAAATCGTTAGAAATGGTCATTTAGGGTGTTGTCCAGATTCTGCAGAATTCTGCATAATTTGACCGTTCGGCCTGTATTGCTTTCGGTCTGGTGGGTCTCGGTCAGAGAAGGATTGGTCCTTCACATGACCGTTCGGTTTGCTGGGTCTCAGTCAGAGAAGATTGGTTCTTCTCATGGCCGTTCGGTCTATCAAGGGTGCTCGGTCCTGACACTTAGTTCAGTCCCAGTGGTCTGGCCAATGCACTAAGTGCTCGGCTTATGCTTAAAACGTTTGGTTTAATCAGTCTAGTCAATTGTTTTTGGTGAATAAAGGTGCATGTGATTGTTATTGTAAAAATTTAGAATGGTTGAAGTTATATGGTGTGTGTATGATTAATATGGCATTGGAGGTATATCATTTGATTAAAGTGGTTGGATTTGGTTATGGAATTCGGTCTCTCGGTGAGATCAGTTAGTGTATTGAATGAATGGTGAGAGGCTTCCATATGGGGGGTTATCCCTAACACTCCAACTGTCTTTCATTCTCACTTAGAGAGGATTGACGTGTGTGGTGGGAGTAGTGGGAGGTCCTAGGGTAGACGCTATCACTGGAGGTCTATACTGCGGTAACAGACTAGCCTTGTGTATGGTCGGGTGGAACTCCTCGGCATGGCTTTGCAAAGCAATAGGGGCCATCACAAGTGCACAACCCGCCCCAGCTCTACATTCATTCTATGACCGGATGTGTCTAGGAGTCTTAACATGATATGATGCTTGCTTTAATGAGTTTTGTGAAATGAATGTTTATGTTTATGAAGACTTACATGCTTGTATGTAAATGGATGTTATCGGTAATGCTAGATTAATTTGCCATAATTTGTATGTCTAATTGAGACCTAGCTCACCCTTGCACTTATATGTTTGTATGTGTTTGCCTTCCCCCTTGCGATGATCATCCAATCCTTTGGATGTGAGCAGTAGGTGATGATGTACCACTGAAGCAGGCGTTGGAAACAGAGGAAGACCCAACCCCTAGTACTTAGTGTTTTTATTAGCTCCTAGTCTAGACTATCTTATTTTGAAAGACTTTTAGCACTTATTTATTATGATCTGTATTTTGGAAAACAATCTTTAGGACCCTTTAATTTTTAGCTAGCTTTGTATTTTGAACAACTTGGAAGCTTGTACTTAGGCTTCTTTTCGTTTTAATTTCCTTTATTTTGGATGACTATAACTTGTACTTTTGTCATCTACCACTCTTAACTGCTTTCTATTATTATAATCGAAGCATTATATATACATACATACATACATATATATATATATATATATATATATATATATATATATATATATATATATATATACACACACACACATTGGTATATATTTTGGGATGTTACTTTTATGATATCAGAGCAGTTTTTATCCTTAGAGAACCTGTAGGTTATGTACATCCCTTATCTGTGCTTGTATGCCTTAATTGTACGGAAGCATTCTAAATTCTTGAGTAAGACTAATGGTTTTACTCTCTGATTCTGAATAGAATATGGCGCCTAGACCTCCTCCTCCTCCACCGCCCCAACCCGATTAGACGGAAATGATGCAGATGATGGAGAAGCTAATGAACTCCATGCAACAGCAAAATCATGCACCAGTTCAACAAAATACCATGGCACTTCAAAACTTGGAAGCCGCAAGAGTGGCCTCAAAGAGTGCTAGGGTGGCAGCTGAGGCCACCCAAAGACAGTTCTTGGAGGTGATGACTAGTGGCAGGATTCCCACTGGTCCTTCTTCTTCTACAACCACTCCAACTCAAGAGTGGAGTTTGGAGAATTTCTTGCAGCATCATCCCGCCAAGTTTGATGGCAAATGCTCACCGGATGAAGCTGATCAATGGCTTCGTGATATGGAGAGAGTCTACAACGCTAAGAGGTGCCCTGATGAAAACCGGTTGTCTTATACTGAGTATCTGTTGACTGGAGAGGCAAGCCATTGGTGGAGCAGTACACGTATGGTCTTAGAGGGAACCAAAACCCCTATCACATGGGACCTATTTGTTGACTCACTAGCAAGTGTACCAGATCGTGCAAGTAATATAATCGGTAATACCCGATATCGTTCTTCCCAAGAGACTCGAAAGGATCGTTCGTGTGAATAAAAATCGTAAGACTTATAAAGGAAGAATTAATTGTTGTGAATGCAAAGACAGAAAATAAACATGCAATGTGGTTGATTCAATTGACGAAAAAGACTATGGATGAATGGAGTTGTTGGGGGTTTACAATTTCATCTTATTCACTCCCTCTTATCTACTCCTCTTGTTTAATGTGCTTGATTATCTAATTGTTATGCAAACTTTCTTGGCCTACCCTTAACCTGATCCCTCGGCGAGAAGAGCCTATTACTAATTACCGGCTTGCTATCCCTAGCCTCTCCTAGAAATTAATAATGCATTAAGAGCAGAAGCAAAAACAATTGATCGTCCTACCCCCTATCCCTAGGTTGGTATTGCTTAATCAAGGAATTTCTCACCAGTTCATGACAGTACTGTACGTTCCCGTATCAATAGAGACAAACAACAGTTATCGAATGAGTTAAACGATAAAAGCATTAAGCGCATATGAGAACCCAACAATTGATAATCAAAG
>NC_028358.1:18143952-18149964 GCF_000741045.1 Vigna radiata var. radiata | reverse complement strand
TGACCCAAACCTGTTTAGCACTTGTCAGTAAGTGCAAATCCTTCCAACACCCATCAGTAGGTGTACCTTCCTGTGTTCTTCAGTAATTCCACAAAACTTGGCATCCTCCAGTAGATGCCACCCAAAAATTGTTCCAAAAATTCAAAAATTACATGTTCAACAAAAACATAAAACAAAATAAAAAAAAATTGTTCAAAAAAAAAATACAAAAAGTGCTTTCCAACAAATCAACTCTTCTTCTTCATGCCGGGATCATCATCGTCCCACTTGCTCAACTTTATTCTCTCCACTTTTCGGATTGCTGTGGAGTAAGGCCTTTTGATCTCTACCATTCCCTCCTCCTTAAGCTTCCTATTCACAATCCATTTCTTTCCTATTCACAATCCATTTCCTGTTTTAAATCGCACTGACATGTCACGCAGGAATAATGTGTCTTCTGAGGGTATTGATTCCTCTATGCTTGCTTTCTTTTCCTCGAGAATCTGCAAAACATGACAGTTGTTACGATATTCAATACCTGTGGTGTTTTCCTCTGTTGTAGCTTCTGTTTTGGCCCTTTTGTATTTGGCTCTTCTTATTGCTCTCATTTTGGTTTCCTCAGAGCCATAAATTAACAATACTTGATCATGATCTCTTAGCTTTATTCCTCCCTCATGGATACGTATGACCATCTTAGAAGTCCTCATGAAAGGTCTTCCCAATATTAATGGAATTTTTCCCTCATTGGCCATGTCCACCACTAAAAAGTCAAGTAAGAATTCCAACTCATTAATTCGGACAATTGCATCTTCCACCATACCGATTGCCTTCTTAATAGATCCATCCGCAATCGTCACGGTAGTGTTTGCTGGTTTTAATTTTAGCCCTCCAATCCTTTTGAAAGCACTAAAAGGCATCAAATTAACACTTGCTCCGGAATCAATTACGGCTCTCCCTATGTCCACATCATTAATCACACAAGGAAGTGTCAAAGTTCCTGAATCCTTCAGTTTTGGCCGATGATCCTTCTTTCTAGGCTTAACCACCGGTCCTGATTGCCTTCATCATCATCAAGATCAATTACCTCCCTGATATAATACTTAATCCTCTTGTCATACTCAGGAATTCGTGGAGATGCTCCAGGAGTAATGGTTACCTGATTGAAGATCTCTCTGAATGGCCCTTGGTAACTGTCTTTTCTTTTCTCTTCCTGGTTCTTCTACTTATTAACCTCATGGTCATGAATTCTCTCTTCATCTTCATCCTTACTGCTCCCAATCTCAATTATTTCCTCGGCCGACCTCCTTTTTCTTCTTGTCATAACAACTTTGCATTCATCTTTAGGGTTAACATCAGTATTAGCCCTAAAATGATTTTTTTCTGTGGTTTCTAGTCTTTTTGACAGCTGCCCAATCTGTGTCTTCCTCGAACGAATGCAACCATGCTTTGGCATTTCCTCCAAGAGAGAAAGGAAACAGACTAAGTCTAACCCTGTCGTCAGAGACTCCATTTATCTTCATGGTGTTGCAAATCTCACTGAAAGTGGTTAAATGATCATATGGATTTTCATTTAACATTATGTGAAACTGATTACTCTGAACAAGCTGAATAAGAGCAGGGTTCATAACCATATTGGTTGCATTGTCTGCAGGCAAAGCTATGCTGTTGAAGTTCATAGGACCCACCATGTTGGATGCGTCCTGTTGAAAGGATTTTTGTCGCCTAAAATCTCAACAAACCTAAATTCCCCACTAATGTAGTATAGGGGCAACCTAGGGTCTAATACAAGGACTTGGTACTTATTAAGATAGAATTGTAGAATTAAGCCTATTTATTTATTTATTTACTAAAAACTAGGTGGGGAAAATAAAATGTAAAAATGAGATCTAAAAAGAAACTAAAAATATAATGCAATGCATGATTCTAACTAAAATGAATGTAAGATGCCTAAAATAAAATGATGCAAAGGAAGAAAAATAAGACTGTGAACTATGCTAAAGAAAAATAAATGGAAGGCCTAAACTAAAATGATGAATTAAGAGAACCTAAATTCAAAGAAACTAAAGGGTAATTGCATGAAAACCAGTATGATTATGAATTGAAAATGCAAAGAATAATATGTAAAGAAAATCAAACTCTAATTGGTATATACAATGCTAAAAATCAAAACAGAATTGACACAAAATAAAATTGAAAGAAAAGTGAATATAGAACAATGGGTCTAAAACTGGAATCATAAAGGAACCTAAAATATCATTTCTACTATTCCATGACCAAATCAAATGCTGGAATCATAAAGGAACCATAAATGAACATAAAGCAACTCAGAATTCAAAACTGGAATGTAAAATCAATGATGAAGCAAGGAAAGTAAAACAAGTGCAGAAATCAACCGAACAAGATCAAATATAAAGCGAAGCGAAACTGAAAAAAATGCTTTATTGGAAACTAAATTCAGAATTACAAATACCAGAGTTTCTAAGATAACCAATGTCTGTCACCCAATGGAAAATCCAAGAACCCCAATGCAAGAAGCAAAGTGTCTACCCCTACGAAGGCTGTAAAGAAATCTACTCTAAAGCGAGAGAATGAAACACTTAAGCTAAGCACACCGTCTGTCACCCAGTGCACGTACTATTCTCATTACAAAACTCCCCTTTATGTAGGGCAAGTACAAAACAGAAAAGAAAAGAAAATAGGAGAAAGGGGGAAAGAACTAAAAACAAACTTCGAATATTCTGGGGTATCCTTCAACTAACTCTGCTTCGTTCTTCAACTGTCAATCCAGCTCAGCACAGCTCATCGGATCGATCAACATCTTGGGCCCTTTCTTTGGGCCGCAACACTTCTTATTGTCTTCCAACTCGACCCAAGGAGTACTTCTCTGCTTCGTCACAACACTCTTCTCTCTGCACTTGATGAACCCTAGCGAAGGTTGAGAGAATTGGGGAAAAGCCCTCTTTACGAGCTCTCTCTTTCACGAATGAAATGCAAGACTTTGAACTCCTTCCAGCTGTGCCTTCACGCAACAGCATGAAACACTACGTTTCATTAAATCCCAAGAAAGGCTTCAGCCCAACTCCAGCACAGTTAAATCAGCTCCCAACTGCCAAAATGCACAACTTCATTATTCCTCCAAAATGGCTTCAATTCAGCAGTTGTGGTCCATCACTTTAGTGCAATTTAAAAAGTCAGGTTCAGCGTTCCAGAAGTGGCTGCCCAAACTCCAGTCACAACAGTGGCCCAATTTGTTTCCTATCAGCAGCAGATAACTCTCAATTTCATATGCCCAATCAGCTCCAACTATGGTCCATCAGCTTTACACAATTGACCATTGACCAGCCCCAAGAAGAAGTCTAAAAGAAGAAAATAAATTGTATTAAAGAAGAGTAAAATATAACCTATTCTGAAACAATATTTTTTTTCTTTTGTTTTCTAAAATATTTTTTCTAAAAAAAATCTAATTATTTAAAAATCTATTTTATTTAACTAAAAAGGAAAAATTAACACTATTTTTACAAAACACCTATTTTTATCCTAATTTCTCTAAAGTATACTATTTCTAATGAATTAAAAACTAAAATATCCTAAAACAAGAGTATTAACATAGAAAAATGGGGAAATTTAGAGACTTAACACGTCCCCAAGTGTACGCCTAGGAGGCGGTTGGTCTGCCATCTCCTCAATATTCTGTGTAGAGGTCTCAACAAAAGAGTGTAAAAGTTCTTTAGGAAGAGGAAAGTTTTCACTTGCAGGGCGTCTAACTTTCCTCCTTCTCATGTCTGAGAGTCCTTCCAAGAGAGGTTGCTGGTTTTTTCTGCTTCTAGTGTGTATCGTTTCCTGCATACCCAAGAAACACACCCTAAAAGCACTTTTACAGAAAATAAATCAAAACAAAATAAAAACAAATAATTACAAACAAGTCAAATGTCAAACAATTCACACTACTAAAAATAACCTCGAGTCCCCGGCAACGACGCCAAAAACTTGTTGACTCACTGGCAAGTGCACCAGATCGTGCAAGTAATATAATCGGTACTACCCGATATTCTTCTTCCCAAGAGACTCGAAAGGATCGTTCATGTGAATCAAAATCGTAAGATTTGTAAAGGAAGAATTAATTGTTGTGAATGCAAAGACAGAAAATAAACATGCAATATGGTTGATTCAATTGACGAAAAAGACTATGGATGAATGAAGTTGTTGGGGATTTACAGTTTCATCTTATTCACTCCTTCTTATCTACTCCTCTTGTTTAATGTGCTTGATTATCTAATTGTTATGCAAACTTTCTTGGCCTATCCTTAACCCGATTCTCACCAGTTCATGACAGTACTGTACGTTCCCGTATCAATAGAGACAAACAACAGTTATCGAATGAGTTAAACGATAAAAGCATTAAGCACAGATGAGAACCCAACAATTGATAATCAAAGAATATGAAGAATCATATAAATAAACAAGAGTTTCAATAAAAGAGAGTTTCAAAAGATTACATTGTTTCCCCCAACAACAAAAGAGTTTAGTTCACCATTGTCATGGTGAACTTAGATGAAAATAATGGAAGAATGGAAAAGCAAACCCTAGATAAGATGAAAAGGAGCCTAAGCATCCAAGAGATCCTCTTTAGAGAGTGAAAATTAGGTTTGGCCACCCTCTTCTGTCAAAAGAATGAGAATGAAATCGTAACAGGGCTATTTATAGCTGAGGAGCGTCGCAGAAAACAGGCCCAAGCCCAGCGGACAACCGCCCGACGGCACACTTACGCCGCTCGGCGGTTTGCCCCTAATCGCGCCACCGCCCGGCGGCAAGGGGCCACCCCTAATCCTCGCCTTGGACTGCCCAACGGTGAATTTGCCGTCGGGCGGTTTCATGACTCTTCTTTTCTTCAATTTTCTTCCTCTATCTTGAGTCTAAGACCTTCATCTTCAACCCCAATCTTCACTTTCATCAAAATCACTACAAAACAATGCAAAACAAGCATAATATTGCTAAAAACAACTTTTGACTCTCGACTGACTCATTTATTGAGTTTTACTTGCTTCTAAGCTCGTTCTAAGTCTTAAAGGGTGTAATTTGGTCTAAATTGTCATATGAAAATAACTGTTTTTCAACCGTTATCACTATTCAAGAAGAGGTTCTATAAGGAATACTTTCCTAACACACTGAGGTTTGCTAAAGAAGTGGAGTTCTTGGAACAAGTACAGGGAAATATGTCAGTATCTTAGTATACTGACCACTTCAAACATCTTCTCAGATTTAACACTGTGACGGTAGATGAAGAATGACAGTGCCACAAGTTTGAAAACGGGTTGCGTGGTGATATCAAACTCTTAGTGAAAGGACACCATTTGAGGGAGTTTCCAGCTTTAGTAGAGATGGCCAGGGATATGGAGAAGACAAAGAGAGAAGTTGAAGGGCACCTGAGCCATCTGGCCCAGCCACTGGGAGTTGGGGGACCAGCCATGTCTAGAGGCGGGTCCAGTTCTAGGAAGACACCATACTCCAGATCTTCTTCTTCTTCTCGTAGTTCGGGAGGATCTTCTCGCCCTTTTGTTCAGCCGAGCCAGTCTTCCTCTCAAAATGGCATGAGATGCTATGGATGTGACGGTCCACACTACTTATCTTCATGTCCCCAGAGGACTAACTTTCGGAGGTGCAACCGATGCCATAAGGAGGGCCACTATGAGCATGATTGCCCAATGGGTAGGGGAGCTACTTCCCAACCACAACATGCAGGGAGATCTTGTTAGCAAAAATAAAAGATGAAGTTTTTATGATGAACAGATTTACACAAGTCAAGATCCATAAAGACGGATTGAAGATCTCTGTATTTTATAAAGCTTTTATAATAATCAAAGTTGATGTAATAGTGCTCAAATATGTATTAGGGTTGATTCTTGTGTTTTATATTTGATTTATTGTTATTGAGAATCTTTCACAAGCTGTTTTAATCGATTAAACCCAGTTTTAATCGATTAAAACGAGGCTAGCATTGAAAACCCAATTGCCCCTGTAATAATCGATTAAAGC
>NC_028358.1:18140144-18141656 GCF_000741045.1 Vigna radiata var. radiata | reverse complement strand
AGAAGATGAAGACTCAGACGAAGAAGAAAATTTAAGTCTTGTGATCAAAAGATTAAACAGGTTCATGAAGTCTAGAGGTAAAGGGAGATTCAAATACGAAAAGAAAGAAAACCAAGGATCTTCCTCAAATTACCGATGCTACGGCTGTGGAGAAAAGGGGCATCTAAAAGCAGACTACCCAAATCAAAAGAAGGGTGAAGACAAAAAGGAGAAAAGATTCTTCAGGAAAAAGAAGGCATACATTGCATGGGAAGATGACAATGAGACCATCTCAGATTCAAGCGACTCAGATGAAGAGGCAAACATCTGTTTGATGGCAGATGATGATAATGNCAGCCAAGTAAGTAATTCACACTATTCTGATAATGATAGTCATATTGATGAAGATGAATTGCATGAAACATATGCTGCATTATTAATTGAATCTGAAAAATTAGATATTTCTCATAAAAANCTGAAAAAGGATTTTAAAAACTTAAAATCTGAATTTGACAACCTTCTTGAAGAAAATGAAAATTTGAAATATACTTCTGAAAATCTTTCTAAAACAAATGATGCTTTGAAAACTGAATTTACAAATTTGTCTGAAGAAAACAGAAGTTTGAAAAATAAATTTTTATATCAAGCAGAAGAAATCAGAAATTTGAAAAGTAAAGTTTTATATTATGAAAAAGAGAAATATATTGCTAGTAATGAGTGTGAATCTTGCATGAAATTCAAATATTTTTCTCAAAATACAACTACTGGAGAATGTAGTAAAATTTCTGAAAATAAAGCTGCTAAGAAATTTGTTCCTAAAAATAAACATAGAACCCGCAGAGCATGGGTAGAAAAAGGAACGTTTAACAGAAACACAAGTACTGTATCTTGCTTTTATTGCATGAGAAAAGGTCATACCTCAAACAAATGCATAATTAAACGCTTTGGTGTTTCTAGTGGAAGATATGTTTGGGTTGCTAAATAATTTGAATCTAACCCAAAAGGACCCATACAAAGAAGTTGGGTACCTAAAATAGCTTGTTTGTTCTCTTATTTTGTGGGTGTCTTGACAGTGGTTGCTCAAAACACATGACAGGAGACAAGACAAAGTTCACAAATTTTAAAGAAAAGGAACAAGGCTTTTTCACCTATGGTGACAACAACAAAGGAAGAATTCTTGGAAAAGGGGATATAGGAAGAAAAGACACCTTGATGATCAAAGACGTGCTATACGTAGAAGGACTAAGGCACAACTTAATTAGCATAAGTCAACTGTGCGACAAAGGACTCAAGGTAACCTTTGAAAAGAATTCTTGCACTATTTTTAAGAATGATTCTTCTGAAATTGCATTAAAAGGAGTTAGGCATAATAATATTTATTTAATTGATTTAGAAAATGCATCAAATAAAAATATTTCATGTTTAGTTGTTAAAGAGGAAAACCCGTAGTTATGGCATAGACGTGCTGCTCATATACATATGCAACAATTAAACAAACTTATATCTAGAGATCTAGTAATTGGTTTACCTAAA
>NC_028358.1:18130956-18133054 GCF_000741045.1 Vigna radiata var. radiata | reverse complement strand
AAGAGAAGAATCATGACAATCCTCTAGATAAAGATTTAAATAAAATATGGCGACAACCTAGAGGATTATCTTTGGACAACATAATTGGCGATATCACAGAAGGGGTAAACACAAGGAGTAATATTGTAAATTATTGTATGAGCGTTGCTTTTGTGTCACAGATTGAACCAAAGAATATTAAAGAAGCCCTTCAAGATGAAAAATGGTGTATCGCAATGCAAGAAGAACTCAACCAGTTTGAAAGAAATCAAGTGTGGAAATTAATTCCCAGAAAAGACACTCATCAAGTAATAGGAACAAAGTGGGTGTTCAGAAACAAACTGGATGAAGAAGGAAACATCACCAAGAATAAAGCTAGGCTTGTGGCAAAAGGATATAGTCAAGAATAAGGTATAGATTATGATGAGACATACGCTCCAGTTGCCAGGTTAGAGGCAATACGCCTACTTCTTGCTTATGCATCTATAATGAAATTNAAATTNTTTCAAATGGATGTTAAAAGTGCTTTTCTAAATGGTTATATCAAAGAAGATGTATTTGTTGAACAACCACCAGGTTTTGAGGATTTTAAAAACCCAAATCACATCTACAAATTAAAGAAAGCANTATATGGNNTAAAACAAGCACCTAGATCTTGGTATGAACGTCTTAGCAATTTTCTTGTAGAAAATGATTTCAATAGAGGAAAAATTGATTCAACATTATTTATTAAAAGAGTTGGAAAACATTTTCTAATTGTTCAAGTATACGTAGATGATATTATTTTTGGTTCATCTAACGCAACTCTTTGCGAGAATTTTGCTAAGTCCATGCAGGGGGAATTTGAGATGTCAATGATGGGAGAACTCACTTTCTTCCTCGGACTTCAAATCAAACAAATGGAGGAAGGAACCTTTATATCTCAAACAAAGTATTGCAGGGAAATCCTCAAAAAGTTTGAGATGAACAATGCTAAAGAAGCATCTACTCCCATGAGAACGTCCTGCTACCTAGACAAAGATGAGACAGGTAAAGAGGTAAGTCAGACCAAATACAGAGGTATGATTGGCTCTCTATTATATCTTACTGCTAGTAGACCTGATATCATACAAAGTGTATGTGTGTGTGCTAGGTTTCAGTCAAGCCCTAGAGAGTCTCATCTTACTACAGTCAAACGCATTTTTAAATACCTTAAGGGGACAACATCTTTTGGGTTATGGTATCCCTCAAGAGCTGAGCCTAGTCTTGTAGGATTCTTTGATGCTGATTATGGAGGTTGCAAGATAGATAGGAAAAACACTAGTGGAACCTGTCACTTTTTAGGTAGTTCCTTAGTCTCTTGGCACTCTAAGAAACAAGCCTGTGTAGCCTTATCAACCACTGAAGCCGAATACATTGCTGCAGGTAGTTGTTGTGCACAAATCTTATGGATGAAACAACAATTAGAAGACTATGATATTCATTTAGATCATATTCCGCTTAAGTGTGATAATACAAGTGCCATAGAACTTACCAAAAATCCTATCATGCATTCTAGATCCAAGCATATAGAAATTAGGCACCACTTCATTAGAGATCATGTCCAAAAAGGTGATTGTGAAATGGAATTCATAGACTCTAAGCATCAATTGGCGGATATTTTCACCAAAGCATTGCCTAAGGATAGATTTTTTGAGCTTAGAAGAGATATAGGCATATTAGAAATAGTAAAATAGGCATTTTTGGGCTTAACATTGCAATTTTCGTTGTTTACCGTGTTTAATCTGTGTGTAAATCGATTAAAAGCGTTACCTATGCATTTACGAATGATTTAATCGATTAATACTTATTAATCGATTAATTAATCGATTAAAACCCACTTTAATCGATTAAAAGCGCTCCAGACAGTTTTTTTAAAGAATTTCTGCGCTGCATTGATGATTATAGCCGTTGCCAACGNCTCTAAACGGCTATAAACGGTCATATTCTCCAAAATCTGAACGTTGGGGAGCTTTCTTGAACCTATTTATACCCCACTTGTCCCCACTTTCCATACTTGAACCAATTTTGAGCATATCCCTCTTGCTTTCTCCTTTCTTTCACCATAATCTTTGCCTTCCATCAATTTCAATGGCTGAAC
>NC_028358.1:18125057-18128781 GCF_000741045.1 Vigna radiata var. radiata | reverse complement strand
TTTGAGAACTCTGTGAGATTGTTGAAGCTAAGGAAACTCTCGTCTGCAAAGCCCTGAAGTGCTACTGCGGTGACAGAGGAATAGCTTACTCATCCTTGGTGTGTCTGAGGAAGTGCCTGGAAGAGAATCATCCTTCGTGAAGCATTCGAAGGAGGTGGTCATCCTTTGTGAATATTCAAAGGAGGTGTTTGTAAGTTCACTTACAAATTATTTTTCTCTGTGACTAATATTTGTAATTGTTTTGTGATAGTGAAAAAGGTTTATCTTGTTTGAGATAAGCGACTGGACGTAGGATCCTTGTGATCTGAACCAGGATAAAATCACCTGTGCATTTTTCTCTTTCCCTTACTCTCTTGTTTACATTTTATTATCAGCTTAGTAAGAAAAATTAAGAGAAAAATAATAAAAGGCACGATAAAAGTATATAACCAATTCACCCCCCTCTTGGTTTGTCCCACGCTAATAATTCCGTTGCAGCGATTTTAACAGATCTCAACAGAGAGGTGACATCAGACCTCAGGCCACCGGACGTGTTTATGCATTGACTGGAACAGAAGAAGCTAGCTCAGGTGATTTGATCTTTGGTACATGTTTATTGGGTGATAGATCTTGCATGGTCTTGTTTGATTCTGGAGCGACACACTCAGTTGTGTCTGATACTTGTGCTAGAGAGTTGGGTTTGCCAGTGAGAGAGCTACAGTATGACTTGACTGTATCTACTCCTACTTCTGGGATAGTGAAGACATCTACAGTCTGTGTTAGATGTTCAGTGGTAGTTGACGGGCGCCGATACAAGGTAAACTTGATATGTTTACCTTTGCAGGGTTTAGATGTCATCCTGGGGATGGATTGGCTATCTGCCAATCGTATTCTCATGGATTGTGGGGAGAAGAAGTTGGTATTTCCTAATGAGGAGGATTACGCACCTCTGACTCTTGGTGTGTTGAGGGAAGATCTGAAGAAGGTGCGTGTTGTTTTCTAATACTAACACACATGGAAGTAAAGCAAGGAGATTCTGATGTAGACCTCTCGATAGTCAGTGAATTTCTAGATGTGTTTCCTAAGGAAATTCCTGGCTTACCTCCTCCAAGAGAGGTAGAGTTTTCCATAGACATTATATTTGGAGCAGGGCCTATCTCTATAGCCCCATACCACATGGCGCCAACTGAATTGGATGAATTGAAGAAGCAGATTGAAGAGTTGTTGGAGAAACAGTTCATCCGACCTAGTGTTTCTCCGTGGGGTGCGCCAGTTTTGCTTGTAAAGAAGAAGGATGGTAGTTCAAGGTTGTGTGTAGATTACAGGCAACTTAACAAATTAACTATCAAGAACAAGTACCCTTTGCCTAGGATCGATGACTTGATGGACCAACTACATGGGGCAGTTGTGTTTTCCAAGATTAATTTGCAGTCCGGCTATAATCAAATATTAGTTAAGGCTGATGATGTTCAAAAGACAGCCTTTAGATCCAGATATGGCCATTACGAATATGTGGTCATGCCCTTCGGTGTGACTAACGCCCCTGCCATATTCATGGATTACATGAATAGGATTTTCCGACCTTTCTTAGATAATTTCGTTGTCGTCTTCATAGATGACATTCTAGTTTATTTTAAGAGTGAAGAAGAACATGCTGATCATCTTAGAACGGTGTTGGGAATATTGAGGGAAAGGAAGCTATATGCCAAGCTTTCTAAATGTGAGTTCTGGATGAAAGAAGTTCAGTTCCTTGGTCATATTATATCGGCTGATGGGATTTCTGTGGATCCGGCCAAGGTTCAAGCCGTGTTGCAATGGGAAAGACCAAAGTCAGTGACTGAGGTTAGGAGCTTTGTTGGATTAGCGGGATACTATCGTCGCTTCATTGAGGATTTCTCTAAGATTGTAGCCCCTTTGACGCAATTAACTAGAAAAGACACTCCTTTTGCTTGGATGATCACTGTAGGTTAGCTTTCAGGAGTTGAAGTAGAGATTGACTAGTGCTCCAGTATTGGCCATTCCTGACACAGGTAAACCTTTTGAGGTTTTTTGTGATGCTTCCTATCAGGGACTAGGATGTGTCTTGATGCAAGAAAGAAGAGTTGTTGCATATGCCTCAAGACAACTCAAGATTCATGAGAGAAACTACCCTACACATGACCTGGAATTAGCTGCAGTGGTGTTTGCTCTCATAATATGGAGGCATTATTTGTATGGAGCTCAATTTCAGGTGTTCAGTGATCACAAAAGCCTGAAGTATCTCTTTGATCAAAAGGAGCTTAATATGAGGCAGAGAAGGTGGATGGAGTCCTTGAAGGATTATGATTTTGACCTTCTTTATCACCCGGGGAAGGCGAACGTGGTTGCTGATGCCTTAAGCAGAAAACCTGTACATGCTTCTACTTTGATGGTTAAAGAGTTAGAGCTAGTTGAGAGCTTTAGTGACTTAAAGCTAGATGTAAAGTTTGAACCTGATGGCATTAAATGTTGTAAACTGGTGATATCTAGTGGGCTTTTTAAGCAAATCAGAGAAGGACAACTCTTAGACCCCGAGCTTTAGAAATCAAGGGCTTTAATTGTTGTAGAACAAGGAAAAGATTTTAACACTGTGATAGATGGTCTTCTACGATTCAAAGGTAGAACCTGTGTACCAAATGATGGAGAGCTGAAGAGATGGATATTGGAAGAAGGTCACAATAGTCGCTTTAGCATGCATCCAGACATGACTAAAATGTATCAAGACCTTAAGAAGTCATTTTGGTGGTCAAGAATGAAAGGTGATGTAGCTCGGTTTGTTTCCTCTTGCCTTACTTATCAGAAGGCTAAGATAGAACACCAGAGACCCGGTGGTATGTTGCAGCAGCTTAAGGTCCCTGAGTGGAAATCAGACAGTATTGCCATGGATTTTGTCACCCATTTGCCACACACTGTCACAAAACATGATGCTATCTGGGTGATAGTTGAGAGATTGACCAAGAGTGCCCACTTCTTGGCAATTAATTTGAAGATGTGTATGCAAAAGTTAGCTGATGAAGGTTGAAAAACAATTATTTTCACGTGTCATTTTAGACCTAATTACGCCCTTTACTACTTGGAATGAGCTTAGAATCAAGCAAAACTCAATAAATGAGTCTATAGAGAGTAAAAAGCTATTTTTAGCGATATTATGCCTGTTTTGCATTATTTTGTAGCTATTTTGAGGAAATGAAGAATGGAGCTGAAGATAAAGGTCGTAGACTCAAGAAAAGAGAAGAAAATTGATGATTTGAAGAGTTGACGCACCGCCTGGCGGCCAATTACGTCGCTGGGCGGTCCAGGGCAAGGAGTAGACACTGGCTTTGGTGCTGGGCGATTCTGAGGGAAATTGCCGAGCGGTGACCCTTGCCGCCGGGCGGTTTGGAGGCTTATGGGAAACCGCCGGGCAACACACTTAAACCGCCGGGCGATGGTCCGTTGGGCTTGGGCCTGTTTTCTGCTGCGCTCCTTACCTATATATACCCCTATTGCGAATTCAGAGTCATTCTTTTGACAGGGGAAGATGACCAGACCTAATTTTGCTCTCTGGAGATGATCTCTTGCATGCTTAGGCTCCTTTTCATCTTTTCTAGGGTTTGCTTTTCCATTCTTCTTCCATTTTTCATCTAGTTTCACCATGTCAATGGTGAACTAAACCCTATTGTTGTTGGGGGAAACAATGTAATCTTTTGATACTCTCTTTTATTGAAACTCTTGATTATTTATATGG
>NC_028358.1:18118698-18122232 GCF_000741045.1 Vigna radiata var. radiata | reverse complement strand
CAACATCTTTACATGCAAATGTCATCAAAAGGACTTTTCAAGGCTTGTAATGAGGTTGGGCTAACAAGAAAAATTGGTTTTTCTAGAATGCAAAATCCTTGAGTCAAGAGAACTATCAAAATATTCAACAATTAAGCACAACTTTCTCACCAAAATTTCTCATTCCCAACTTCTTCCCTTTTCTTTTCTTTTNCATTGAGCTCATCTTCATGCTTTTCTTTTTTTCTTTTCTTTTTCTGATGAATTTTTCTCTTTTCACAACAATTGAGCTCAATGCCTTTTACTTGCTTTTTCAATTTTCCCCCATACGACCCCAAACTTGAACCTTTTCAACACATACAATTAAGCTCATCCCAACTCAAGGTAAAGAACTTCAAAACAAGGGTTCATATACTGTTTAAGGCTAAGGTTCAAAAAGGTTATAATATTTCAAGCATTTGGGGTGAACATTTGGCTAGAGAAGGGGTTTTCAAAAATGGCCTTGATCATATGACATTCACATGCAATTCAATCGATCATCAAGATTAAGGCAATATCATCCATATTTTCCGGTGAACAATGCATACAACAATAATCATTAAATAATTCCATCATGCACATCAGTTAGTCAAACATTTTCAGAACAAGTGTTAAAGCCAAGAGTACACAACAAAATTAAAATTCAACCTATTCTAAGAATTTAAAATGCAAAAGTGTAAGAAGAAATTCTAGGTTGCCTCCTTGTAGCGCTTGTTTAACGTCACGAGCCTGACCCAAACCTGGTTGGCACTTGTCAGTAAGTGCACTTCCTTCCACCACCCATCAGTAGGTGCACCTTCCGGATATCCTTCAGTGGATACCAAAAATTTAGCATCCCTCAGTAGATGCTACCCAAAAATTGTTCATAAAATTCAAAAAGTACATGTTCCAACGAAAAATAAAACAAAAGACCGAAAAAGAAAATTGTTCTTAAAAATACAAAAATTGATTTCCAACAAGTTCAACTCTTCTTCTTCACGTTGGGATCTTCATCGTCCCATCGGCTCACTTTTCTTCGGTCAACCTTCTTGATCACTGTGGAATATGGTCTTCTAATCTCCACCATTCCGTGATCTCTCAACCTCCTGTTGACAATCCACTTCTTGTTTTTGAATCGCACTGAAAAGCCCCACAAGAATGATGTCTCCTTTGAAGAGGTTGATTCCTTCTTGCACACTGTCCCTTTCTCATGAATCTGCGAAACATTACAATCGTAATGAAAATTAATACCTGTGGATTTTTCTTCCTCTACATCTTCACTTTTGGCTCTTTTATACTTGACTTTCCTAACTGCCCTCTGTACAATTTCTTTAGAGCCATAAAACAACACTCGATCATAATCCTTTAACTTTATTCCTCCATCATGGATACGTATAACCATCTTGGAAGTTCGCATGAACGGTCTTCCTAGGATTAATGAATTTTTTCCTTCATTGATCATAGCTACAACTATGAAGTCAATAAAAAATTCCAACTCATCAATCCGCACAATTGCATTTTCCACCATTCCAACAGGTTTCTTCATAGACCCATCCGCCACTGTCAAGACCACTTTGGTAGGCTTTAGTTTTACCCCTTTTATCTTCTTGAAATCACAGAGAGGCATTAAATTAATGCTTGATCCTGAATCAATCAAAGCCTCTCCTAAATCAACATCATTGATAACGCAAGGAAGGGTCAAAGCGCCTGAATCCTCTAGTTTTTGTGGATGGTTCTTCTTCCGGGGTTTCACCCACTGCTCCTGATTTTCTTCATAGCCCAGATCAAGTAACTTTCCCAGATAGTACTTGATCTTCTCATCACATTCAGAAGTTTGTGAAGATGTTCTAGGATTAATGGGCACCTCATTGAGAATCTTGCGGAGTGATTCTTTAATATCTTCCTTCTCCTTTTCTCTCTTTGCTTTCTTCTCTTCGCCTTTCTTATGCTCGGTATTAATCCTTTCCTCCTCTTCATCCTCACTGCTTTTGATCTCAATTGTTTCCTCCTTTGGCTTCCTTTTTCCTCCTGTTGTAACAACTTCGCACTCATCTTTTGGGTTAACATCAGTATTAACCCGAAATTGATGTTTCTCTGTGGTTTCTACCCTCTTAGACAACTGTCCTATCTGTGTCTCTAGTGATTTAAAGGTTGTCTGATCACTCGCTTGTTGAGACTCATAGACTTTCAAAAATTTATCAAACCTGTCAGTTAATTCTTTGACTGTCTCAGTCAAGCTGCTTACTTGCTGCCATAAGGGAGAAGGTTGCTGCCGGAAGTTACTGCCTTGTCCAGAAGAAGTCTTCTAGCTTTGCCCAATATTTGGATGATTTTTCCAACCTTGGTTAGAATTATCTTGGTTGAAATTTCCCTGCTTGTACTGCAATTGGGTCCCCATATAATTCACGTCCTGTTGCATCTCCTCCGTAAAAGCACATTGACCATTAATATGGTCACCACCGCATAAATCACAGAGTTGCTGAGCCTGAGAAAAATTTCTAAGTCCCCGAGGAAGTTCGGAGATGATCTTTGTCAACTTGTCCAGTTTCTGGCTGAGGAGGTGATTGCTGTGCGACTGCAACATGCCCCTCTCACTTTGCGTCACTTCATTTAAAGCCATCTCTTCTATCAAATTGTATGCCTCATCTTCTGTTTTTCTATTAATACCGCCTCCAGCTGAGGCATCTAACATCATTTTAGAATGAGCGCGCAAACCTCCAAGGAACGCAAGCAAGTATGAAGTTTTGTCGAACCCATGAACTGTGATCGACCTCAATATGCCTTTGAATCTATCCCATGCTTGCCCAAGCGTTTCCTCCATCCCCTGTTTGAAAGAAGAGATCTCCAGCTTCCCTTGATTAATTTTTGGGGGTGGGAAGAATTTTGTAATAAATTGTTGGACCACTGTTTCCCACGTCCTGAATGTTCCTTTTGGGAAAGAATTCAACCAGTCTTTTGCATTTCCTCCAAGAGAGAAAGGAAACAAACTAAGTTTGACTTTGTCGTCCGTCACTCCAGTTATCTTTACTGTGTTGCAAATTTCACCAAAGGTCGTCAAATGCTTGTAAGGATTTTCATTTGACAACCCATGGATTGGTTGTTCTGGACTAACTGAATGAGCGCCAGACTCATCACCATGCTGGTTGTATTGTCTGCTGGAACTGCAATGCTGTTAAAGTTCAGGGGCCAACTGTATTAGCGGCGCCCCCAAAGTGCGTCTAGGAGGAGGTTGGTTGGCCATCTCCTCAAGCTCTGGTGTACAAGTCTCAAGTGAAGAATGCGAAGTAGCTTCTGGAGAAAGAGATCTCTCACGTGAGGAACGTCTCTTTCTCCTCTCGTATGGTAGACCTTCTAACAGAGGTTGCTGGTTTTTCCTACTTCTAGTATGTATTGTTTCCTGTAAACACAAGAAACACACCCTAAAAGCACTTTTACAGAAAAATAAAACAAATCAATTAAAGAAAAATAAAACAAAAATAATTACAACTAAGTCAAATTCAATCAATTCACACTACTAGAAAAATAAACCTCGAGTCC
>NC_028358.1:18113073-18117908 GCF_000741045.1 Vigna radiata var. radiata | reverse complement strand
TTTAGTTCACCATAGACATGGTGAAACTAGATGAAAAATGGAAGAAGAATGGAAGAGCAAACACTAGAAAAGATGAAAAGAAGCCGAAGCATCCAAGAGATCCTCTCCAGAGAGCAAAATTAGGTCCGGCTGTTTTGCCCTGTCAAAAGAATGACTCTGAACTTGCAATAGGGGTATTTATAGGTGAGGAACGCATAAGAAAACAGGCCCAAGCCCAGCGAGCCACCGCCCGACGGTTTAAGTGTGCCGCCCAGCGATTTGCCATAGTCCTCCAAACCGCCCGGCGGCAGTCGCCACCACTCGGAGGTTTCCCTCAGAACCACCCAGTGTCAATCGCCATGCCTACTCTTCGTCCTGGACCGCCCGGCGGTTTAAGTGTGCCGCCGAGCAGTGCGTCGACTCTTCAAATCTTCATTTTTCTGCTCTTTTCTTGAGTCAACGACCTGTATCTTTAACTCCGTTTGTCACTCTCTCAAAAATAGCTACAAAATAATGCAAAACAAGCATAAAATCGCTAAAAACAGCTTTTGACTCTTTACAGACTCATTTATTGAGTTTTGCTTGATTTTAGGCTCATTGCAAGTAGTAAAGAGCGTAATTTGGTCCAAATTGACATATGAAAATAACTGTTTTTCAACCTTCATCACCAATCCGTCAACAAGTTTTTGGCGCCGTTGCCGGGGCCTCGAGGTTATTTTTCTAGTAGTGTGAATTGATTGAGTTTGGCTTGATTTTATGTTATTTTCAATTTTTGTTCTAATAAATGTTTTCTAGGGTTTTGTGCCTAATTTTTGCAGAATGCAGCTTGGACAAGAATTTGATTATGTAGGCACTCGATTCTACTAAAATAGTTTCAATCACTGGTGGGAAACCCATTCGAACTTAGATCATAGCCAATTTGGGCAACATTCCTCTAGGGTAAAAGAAATGTTGGGGGAAGCTAAACAACGTTTAAAGCAGAAATTATTCTCAGTGCGAAAAGAAACGTTGCGGGAAGCCAAAGAACATTTATTGCAGGAACAACACTCTCATGCGTTGAAGTCACTGGGTATTATTAGGGTTAATACTGAAGTTAACCCTAAGGAAGAATGTCAAGCTTCTATCTTTGAGGATGATAGGATTATTGATGAAGAAAAGATAGAGGAAGATGAGATAACAAAGGTCTTGAAGTCTCTGGGCATTATTAGGGTTAATACTGAAATTAACCCTATAGAAGAATGCAAAGTCACTATCTTTACAAATGATAAGGTTGTCAAGGAGGAAAAGATAGAAGAAGAAGAGCTAGAGATGTATGAAGAGGAAACAAAAACAGAAAAAGTTGTTGTTGCGGACAAGGTAGAGGAGATAGAAACAAAAAAGTTGAATGAGAGTGAGAAGAAGGATGAGAAAGGAAAAGCAGTGGTTGAAAGAAAAGAAAAAAAGAAAAAAAATGTGAAAATAAAAAAAGAAAAGAAAAAGAAAAAGAGAAGTTTAAGGAAGGATAAAATTAAGAAAAAAAGGAAGAGAGGAAAGAAAAAAAGTTATGTAAAAAACCCCTTCCTCAAAAGAAAAATCATAGGCAGGAAAATAGGTTCAAGTACTTATGGAGATCTTCAAGGAATTGGAGATTAAGGCTCCTATGATTGATGTATGGAGACATGTGCTTGGTTCGATCAACTTTGTGAAGAGATTTAGCGTAAAGAAGAAGAAGAAGAAAATACCAAGCGAGAACAAATTTAACACCTACTGATGGGTGTTTGTGGGGACTTTCCCAAATTTTGTATAATAATTTGAATTTCTGTGTTTGTTTTCTGTTTTTCAAATTCTGTCTATTACATTTTGTGTGTGCATATGCATTTGAGTGAGGAAAATCTTGAGATTGAAAAATTTAGGGCAAAGATCAGGAGTCACCAAGAGAAATCACAAAGAGGCAAGCAAGAAAAGTGGTAAGGAAAATTACCACCCACCGCCGGGCGGTACCACTTTGTCGTCGGGCGGTGGCGGCGAAAAATAGAACCCGAGCTTTTTAAAAGCTGGGTGTTTTCAAGATTTCTTCACTTTGCTTTGCCCCTTTGAGTTTCGCTTGGCGGTCTCCCTACACTTTGCTCCAGATTTGCACTTTCAAGAGGGTTTTTAAGAGATTTCTATACACTTTCTCACCACCCACTCACAAAAAGTTTAGTTTCTTGCTCAAATTTGGGGTTTTTCTTGGTGGGAATGTGCATTTAGAGTTCTCCATCATCAACTGAGAGATTTGTTGCAAGAATTCACATCTCCACTCAAGTAAGTTGTGTCATTCCATTCTTTAGATCTGAATTTTGAAATTTTTGATGAACATGCTTAGGAAATTGGTAACTTAGGGTTTTGAGATTCTTTGCATGGATTGTTGAATTAGGAACTATTCTGGACTGTTTAAGTTGTTTGAAATTGGTTGGCATGGTAGGAATTAACATTTGAGTGGAGATTAGGGTTGATTTGGTGAAAATTTTTTGAAAACCCCTCTCACCGCCAGGCGGTATTCAAACTGGTGCATACCGCCGGGCGGTCTGCTGTGTTTTTGTGGTATGTTTTGCATTGTGAAAGGGGAACCTGTGCACCCCTAGTTGTAAATTTTGTTGGGTTTGAAAGTGTTTGTTGATGATTAACTCCTAACAATAGATTTCTGTGGTTTTTTGGCAAATTGTATTTATTGCAGAAATGGCATCAGCATCACGCAGGGGAAGAAATACTGGGGGTAAAAGGAAGATGCCAGAAAGCTCGAGAGGATTCGACTCTCACAGGTTCCTCTCCAAACAACATGAGGAACACTATGCAACTGTGCAAGAAAGGAGGTTGCTAACGGAGAGGAAAGCTTCCTTCATACCTGACTTGGCTCCTGAATTTGGAGAGGAGATTTTGAGGAGAGATTGGGAGAGGTTGACGACCTACCCTGCACCTGCCAGTGTGGAGTTGGTAAAAGAATACTACACCAACGCGGTGCCTAGAGGAGGAGTGGTTGCTGGAAGATATACGAGCTTTGTGAGGGGGCGGACTATCAGTTCTGACCCCGATACCATTAACAACTTTTTGGGCACAGAGTGGCTAGGGGAGCAGTGTCAGTATGTGGCACATGCTGGTTTGTTTGGTAATGTAGCTAAAATGGAGGAGGTTGTGTGTCTTCCTGGTAGACACTTTCAGACTAACGCTAGTGGTGCACGGGTGAACATTAGGAGGTGGGATATGATACCTTTAGCCCGATACTGGATGGCGTTCACACATGCCAACATCCAACCGTGATCCCACATCTCAGATATCACGATGCACAGGGTTCGTCTCATCTTCTGTTTGATGAGACAAATGGAGGTAAATGTCGGCCAAATCATTGCCAACGAGATTAGGAGCTGTGCTATGACCGTTAGTAGCAGGATGCCATTGGGGCATCCATCTTTGATCACTTTTCTATGCTAGCAAGCTGGGGTGAACATTGTAGTTACCCCATATGAGAGACTTAGGAATGCCATTGATGCAGCTTATTTCCACCAGTTCTGTGTTGAGGCCGGAGCAGCAGATGCAACAGGGGCAGCACACAGAAGGCGTCGTAGAAGAGCTGCAGCTCAGCAGGAGCAGGTGCCTGATGAGGTACCAGTTCAGCATGCGGAGCCCTTCCAGATGAGGGACATGTACATGTCTATGATGGAGGCCCAGATGGAGGCCCTTCACAGAGGGCAGGTTGCGACTGCTGAGATGATCATTGGACTTTATGACCAGCCACCAGTGCACAGGTGGACTATGGATGAGTTTCATACAGCTGTGGCATGGTCTGAGCAGTAGGCGCAAAGTAGTGGGTTTGGAGCAGCTGGAGCGCCGAACACTGAGGAAAAGAACTCTGAGGACGCGGATGATGAGAGTCAGGAGGACTCCGATGACAGCATGGGCTGATTGCGGACATCTCCTAAGGGATGTCCATAGACAGGATTTAGTTTTTCTTTCGTTTACTTTTATTTTTATTTTATTTCTTTTTAAATTCTTAGAATAGGTTGAATTTTAAATTTGGTGTGTATACTTGGCTTTAATAATTGTTCTGAAAATGTTTGACTAACTGATGTGCATGATGGAGCTATTTGATGATTATTTGATGTGGATGAGAATTGAGTTGCAATGCATGTTGATATTCTGTGAAATAGATGTGTGATGAATTATGATTGTGGTTTTGATGCTAAGTAGGATGCATGATTGAATTTTGTGAGAAAGCATGTGTGTGAGATTTTGAGCTCCAGAGTTGTTATTGTTGTATGCATTGTTCACAGGAAAACATGAATGATATTGCCTTAATCTTGATGGCTGATTGAATTGCATGTAAATTGTCATATGATCAAGGCCATTTTTGAGAACCCTTCTCTAGCCAAATTTTCACCAAAAATGCTTGAAAATATTATAACCTTTTTGAACCTTAGCCTGAAACAGGATGTGAAACCTTGTCTTTAAAGTGTTTACCTTGAGTTGGGATGAGCTTAAATGTATGCGATGAAAAGGTTCAAGTTTGGGGTTGTATGGAAGAAAATTGAAAAGCAATTGTAAACCATTGAGCTCGAATGTTGTGAAAAGAAAAATTCATGAGAAAATGAAAAGAAAAGAAGAAAAGCATGAAGAGGAGCTCAATGAAAAAGAAAAAGAAAAGGGGAAAAAGTTGGGAAGGAGTGAGATTGGTGAGAAAGAGAGTTGTGCTTAAATTTTGAATATCATGGTAGCTCTCTTAACTCAAGGACTTTGCATTCCGGAAAAACCAATTTTTCTTGTTAGCCCAACCTCATTACAAGCCTTGAAAAAGTCCTTTTGATGGCATTTGCATGTAAATATGTCGATTGTTTGAGACAAAT
>NC_028358.1:18106612-18112998 GCF_000741045.1 Vigna radiata var. radiata | reverse complement strand
GCATGTAAATATGTCGATTGTTTGAGACAAATGGCAATTTTGTTTCATGTGACTTGTGAACAATAGAGAGTGGAGTGTCACCTTAAACACTTGAGTGATTGAGTGAAACACTTGCTTGGTATGAACTGTTAATTTTCATGAGTGCATTTTTGCTTAGTGGATTGGTCATTCATAATGTATAACATCTGTTGTGCATCATCTGCATTGAAAGCATGCATGCATCTTATTTTGGATTTCACTGCGGATTTTGAATTGAGTAGTTTTGTCATGTACTTTGGGATTGTTGAAACATTGGATGGAAGAAGATAAAGCCAAGTTTTGTTTTGTGTGTTGTTTTGTTTGCTTGAGGACAAGCAAAGTTCTAAGTTTGGGGTGTTGATGAAGGTTCAAAAACAGTTATTTTCATGTGTCATTTTAGACCTAATTACGCCCTTTACTACTTGGAATGAGCTTAGAATCAAGCAAAACTCAATAAATGAGTCTGTAGAGAGTCAAAAGCTGTTTTTAGCGATATTATGCCTGTTTTGCATTGTTTTGTAGCTATTTTGAGGAAATGAAGAATGGAGCTGAAGATAAAGGCCGTAGACTCAAGAAAAGAGAAAAAAATTGAAGATTTCAAGAGTCGATGCACCGCCCGGCGGCCAATTACACCGTTGGGCAGTCCAGGGCGAGGAGTAGACACTGGCGTTGGCGCTGGAGGCTTATGGGAAACCGCCGGGCGACACACTTAAACCGTCGGACGATGGTCCGTTGGGCTTGGGCCTGTTTTTTGCGGCACTCCTCACCTATATATACCCCTATTGCGAATTCAGAGTCATTCTTTTGACAGGGGAAGACTACCAGACCTAATTTTTCTCTCTGGAGAGGATCTCTTGGATGCTTAGGCTCCTTTTCATCTTTTCTAGGGTTTGCTTTTCCATTCTTCTTCCATGTCAATGGTGAACTAAACCCTATTGTTGTTGGGGGAAACAATGTAATCTTTTGATACTCTCTTTTATTGAAACTCTTGATTATTTATATGGTTTTCATATATTTGATTGTTAATTGTTGGGTTCTCATCTGTGCTTAAGGCCTTTATCGTTTAACTCATTCGGTAACTGTTGTTTGTCTTTATTGATACGGGGATGTACAGTAATGTCATGAACTGGTGAGTAATTCCTTGATTTTGCAATACCATCGAGGGATAGGGGTAGGACGATCAATTGCGTTTAACTTTTGCTCTATAATGCTGTATTAATTGCTAGGGGAGGCTAGGGATAACAAGCCAGTAGTTAATATTAGGCTCTTTTCGCCGAGGGATCGGGTTAAGGGTAGGCTAAGAAAGTTGCATGACAATTAATTAATCAAACTAATAATTCAACAGGAGTAGATAAAAGAGAGAGGATTAGATGAAATTGTAAACCCCCAACAACTCCATTCATCCATTATTTTCTCTTGTCAATTGAATCAATCTCTTTTGCATGTTAATATTTTTGTTCTCAAATCAATTTATTAATATTTATTTTCAAGTCTTATTATTTTAATTCACGTGAACGAGAAAGCCATTCGAGTCTCTTGGGAAGAACGATATTGGGTTTTACCAATTATATTACTTGAACGATTTGGGACGCTTGCCAATCCGTCAACATTAGCCCAGTTGTACATCAAGGAGATAATCAGATTGCATGGTGTACCTTCCAGTATTATATCTGACAGAGACACACGCTTCACATCTCGCTTTTGGCAAACTTTGCAAAGTGAGATGGGCAGTAGACTTTAGATGAGTTCTGCTTACAATCCTCAGACAGACGGACAGTCTGAGAGAACCATACAGTCATTGGAAGATTGGCTAAGAACATGTGTTCTTGATCATCTAGGAGTTTGGGATGAGGTGCTACCATTGGTGGAATTCACATATAACAACAGTTATCAAGCCAGCATTGGTGTGGCATCATTCGAAGCTCTTTATGGGAGGCGTTGCAGGACACCTTTATGCTGGTTCCAGGATGGAGAGTCTGTGTTGACTAGGCCAGAGATAGTGCAGCAAATTGTTACCAATAAGGAGTATTGGTAAAACTTGAAGAATTGTTTTGATGATGCTGCAAGAAGTATTATTTGAAGAGAACATTATAATTATTTAAAAAGAAACTTTTAGAATTTGGATGTAGTAGGAAAATATTAAACCTTGTATTTTTAACTGGAATAATCGATTATGGACAAGCTATAATCGATTATCACTTGCATTTTGTACTAGAATAATCGATTATCATGAAGCAATAATCGATTATCACAAGTCATACTTGAATAATCGATTATCACTTCATATAATNGATTATCACTTTTTGAAAACCCTGTAACGGTCTTGAATAATTGATTATCACTTACAATAATCGATTATTCGTGGCAGTTGGGACCTGACCTTTGGCATTTAGTGAAATTGGCTATATATTTAGCTTTTGTAAAATTCAGAGGTAACGTTTTTGAACTGAGAAGCTTAATAGAACATTGTTTGTCAGAGGAAAGTTCTCAGAAGCTTTGTTCATAGTTCCCTTGCTTGTTCTCGTGAAAGGAGAGGCTCGTGTATCGTGTGTCGATAGCCGGAGCAGACTCTCTTCGAGTTAGCAAGGTGCTCTGCCTGGTCTCGTGAAAGGAGAAGCTCGCGAATTGTTGGTCGATTGCCGGAGCGGTTCTCTTCGAGTTGACAGAGTGGTCTTCTTCCGGTTCGCTCATCGAAGGAAGGTTCTTTTATATTTTGTTCACTTATTTTAAATCTGTGAAATTGCTTTTAGTGGAACTGTTAATCACTTTTTACAGTGATTAACGACTGGACGTGGATTCTGTTGAATCGAACCAGTATAAAAATACTCGTGTGATTTTTCTATTCCCTACACTCATTTCATTTTACGCATATTAACTGTTTGATTAATTTTCTTAAAGAAAATTGATTTTCGAAAAAGGACCAACTTGTTTGTTAAAAGTGACCGAACACGCTTATACGCTACTCTTAGTTTTAATTTCGCTACGTTATACTCTTCGAACCATACCCCACCGATACCAACAATTGGTATCCGAGCTTGCTTTGATAGTTTTTCAAAATATTTGCAAAAATGGCCGGTCACTATCAAAACCTTGTATATGCTGAGGGTGCTTCCATTAACAGACCTCCACTTTTTACTGGAGATATCTATGCTTTCTGGAAAGTTAGAATGGAAATTTTTATGGGGTCTGTTGATAGAGGCATCTGGGAAGCTGTACAAAATGGTCCTTATATTCCAAAAATTACAGTTGATGGTGTAGAAGTAGAAAAATCATATTTTGATTGCACTGATGAGGAAAATAGAAGAGCCCAATTTGATTTTAAGGTTAGAAATATAATCTTATTTGCACTAACCCCTAATGAATTCTCCAAAGTTTCTGTTTATAAAAGTGCATAGGAAATGTGAAAATTTTTAAGACTCACTTATAATGAAGTCATAGATGTGGATAAGCTAACAATGTCTGACTCAAGCTCTACATCAAGCTCAAGCGATTTTAATGAGGAAGGAAATATATGCTTAATGGCAAATAGTGAAAGCAAAACCCTGAAGAAGAAGAAGGAGAAGAATCAAGGCTCCGCATCAAGCTTCAAATGTTATGGATGTGGTGAAAGAGGCCATGTGAAAGCTAATTGTTCAAGCAACAAAAGAAAAGCAAAGAAATCTCACAAAAAGAAGAAGGCCTACATTGCTTGGGAAGATACTGTGATGAATCGATATTTTATCGACTTCACTTAGTTTATTGTGCTAGAATTAATCAGGGAATTGTGCTTAATTGTCCGGTATTTTCCCGTTTCTACTAATTGTGCTTAATTTGACCGGAAATTCTAATTTTAATTAATTTGAATCTTCTGAGCTAATTATTTGCATTATGATTTTCAGGGAAAATTTTAGAAATACAGTTTGGGATATTTGGAAGTTAAATGAGGTGTAAGCCACCACCCACTTGCATTTCATTTTTATTTGGGCTTGGAGAGCATTTAGCAAGGCCTTGGGAAATTAATATTTGAGGGCACATTTGAGATTAAAGAAAAGTGGGGGTGCTGATTCAGTAAAAAGGGAGGTGCATACAGCAGCAACACATGTCAAGGCCTGGTAGAAAGCACACATGCTGTAATTGAATTTGGAGACAAGGGCTGCACATTTATGCATCAACGACCATGAAGAAGGCATTAGCCATGAACCAGCTGCCCACACAACCAATGAGAGGTGCACACGGTGACCCATCTACATACCTCCAGCAGAAGCAACACCTCCATGGTCCAACTACTTCATCATGTCTAACCTCCACACGGACATCACACGATCCAACCCTCAGCAAAAGCCCTCCAGCAGCACACGCATATGGGCTTCACGCTGGCAGCAAGAACTCATCACAGAATGAAAGAGAATCCGGTCCAACAGCTTTGATAAAAACATCCAGGTCTTCCACATTCCGCAACAGCCCATGCACACGGTCCAGCTATAGCAGACTCTGCACGTGAAGAGAGGTGTATGTTTGGAGAGTTCAACACGCCTTGGTCCAGCCTTCACCCGGTCCAGCTTCAGTAGAAAAGCTTGCAGCCCATGATGCCATTATCAGCACGTCCAGCTGCCACACACCTTCACGGCCCATGCTCCATGCAGCACCTACAGCACGTTAAATGAAAAGAAGAAGTCTAGCACTAGCTCTCCACATCAACACGCATTCAGCAAAGAATGGGCTAGCATAGAAGCCCACAATGCCACGTCCAGCAGGGTTTTACACATCCAGAACTGTCACCGAGAGAAGGGTGTGATGCCAAGCAAGGAGTTGTAGCAGTTGATCTGATTCCATCACTTGGGCTTGAAGAGAGCACCTTCAGCAGCTTGGACAGCAACTGGTCCATGAGCAATTGGATTGGAGCATCCAGAGAATGCAGCCCACGCTGGCAGACGGAGGAGGACACAAAAACCTAGGAGTTTTTACTGTTACATTGGCTGGAACAGAGGGAGCTGACACAGTCTTCATTTTTCTGATTTCACTTGGATATTTGGAGGAGAAGATTTCAACTAGAATGGAGGGTTACGACTAGTAGCATTGAGCACTGTGTTCTTTATTTTCTTTTGATTTCAATTCACGGTTATGTTATTTTGCATGTGTTCATGATGATATTGTTTTAACGCTGATTCAAAATTTTCATTTTAAAAGCTTGTTGATTTTCTTTTGGTTACACACGATTAACTTCAGCACATTTCCATTCTTTTATTCCAGCAATTTAATTTATTTACAAAAGCATTTTCGTAGAAGAGAGAAGTAGTTTCACGGTGCTGCATTGTTCAATTGTTTTCTTTAAGAATTCCAAGCGGTGCGTAGAGTCTTTTATTTTCCGTTTTTAGGGGATGCATTCAGTGATTGGCTGAGAGAGAAAGCAATCCATATTTTGGAAGATGGTGGTGGCACGGTGCTGATTCTAGGAGCGTTGCTGCTCACATGTTATAAGCTTTTTATCTTGGGATTTTCAAGTGGAATAAGCATGGGTGGTGTCACGTTCTGGATGCCACACGGTGATGGGTTTCTTCATTTCAATTTAAGAAAAAATGGTGGCTGATGGTTTATTTGATTTATTTTAGTTGAAAGAATCTGCACTCGGTTTGGTTGGCTATTTAGTGCTTGGTATTTACTTAATTCATGCTGGAACATGATTTTTAAATTTTATATGTGAAATACATTTAGTGTTAAATGCATCTAATGTTTCAAGGTCATTTTCAATTATTCAACAATTACAAATTTAGTTTACAGTTAATGTATTTTTTTTATTTTTCTTTTCTTTTCTTTTCTTTTCTTTGTGCCATGTCATGAATTGTCTTTTAATTTCTTTAACCTCGATGCAATTTCTTCCAAGTTTTATTCCTCCTTTAATTAGCTCATGTACTTTGGCATTAAATGTTTTATTCTAGTGTTTCTGGTTACTTTTATGTTGTCTATTCTGTTCGATTGTGTTAATTTGATTGTCATGTTAGCTTAGGTTAGACGGGTTGGTCATTAGCGATATTACATTATTTCTTTGGAAGCATTGTGATTGAGTTAATGACCAACCGTTTTCACATTCTGTTTTTACATTTCTTTTTAAATTTCTGTTCGGATTCGTGTTTTAATTTAGTTCATTTGCATTCACCAACACTTTCAAACCCCCCCACTTCGTGTCTGACCTAATTCTCGAACCACAGTTTGGTCCTTGAGAGACGACCTGGGAGTCACTTCCTAGTCTATACTGCATTTCTAATATGCAATTAAATTTGTATGGGCCGCGACACCCATCATACTGCATCAAGCACTTGTAGTTCAAGTGATTCTGTTGAAGAAGCAAACCTATGTTTGACGGTTGCTACTGATGAAACTACAAGCCAAGT
>NC_028358.1:18098869-18106362 GCF_000741045.1 Vigna radiata var. radiata | reverse complement strand
TGTCTGATGCAAATGCTACTAGTGAACCTGTTGAGTGTTTGTCTTGTAAGAGTCATATGTTTGATATTGACATACTTGAAAACTTACTTGCAAAGGCAACCAAGAATATTTCACATGCTAAGACAAACTTTAATAAAGGCAATGTTAAAAATAGAAACATGCATCAAAATTATAAGTCCAAAGTGAGAAAAACTCGTAGAGTTTGGGTTGAAAAAGGGACTTTTGTTAAAAATAAAGTGAGTGATGTGTGTTGTTTTTACTGTATGAAGCATGGTCACACGTCAAACAAATGTAACATTAAACATTTTGGAGTTCCAAATGGAAAATATGCTTGGGTTCCTATCATAAAATAATATGTGTCTAACCTCAAGGACCCAAATAGGATTATGGGTACCAAAAGTACTATTGCTTTGTTTTGTAGATTAAGTTTTCAAAAGGAGAAGAGAAGTTTCTGATATTCTGCTTTTGGAATTGATGCTCCAAGCCAGGAAGTGAGTCAATCAAGTGATATGCAAAGCCTTGGTTCGAGCACAAAGTGATTGAGCTAAGTAGTATTCAAACTGTACTGTTGCATTTTGCTTTTGATCTTCAAATCTTTGATTACTATTATATTCATTTCTGTTTGAGCAAATGATGTGTTCATCACTATTTCATTCATCCTGTGGAGTGTTCCTGTCTGCTAGCACATTTTAATCAATGAAATTAATTTATTCAAGACATTCAAGTGCTAAATTTTTATCTTTTTATGTGCATTGTATTTTGATACTTTGCTGTAAAATTGTCAAATTGAATATACGTTTAACTGACCCAGTATTCAATTTCATGATTACTTTGAAGTTACCTTTGGTATAATCTCTGTCTAGCATCAAAAATTATGAAAAAGTCACTCAAAAGATTTGGTTTTCATTGGCATTTTTGGATGATTAAATGCACTTGATAATTAAATTAACAATTATGTTTTAAAGTTGTTTCTGTGGAGATTTAGTTTTAAGTTCAAATGTATACCATATGAGTTATGTTGATGCACATTGAGAGTTTGTATGCAGCAAATGAATTGATAAAATTTGCACAACTTTTGATGTTAAGTTTTTGGTTCAACAATTGTTGAAAGATAAAATCTGAATCAGCTTTTGTGTTTAAATTTTATATATGTTGTTTTGATAGGCATAGCCAGATTCATGGGATTGAACAGTTTGGGATATGAAAATGCATAAATCACAATTGTTGTTTGGAAAGTTTTAATTTATCCTGTCAAAATTAGTTTTTTTTTTAACTAATTGTGCTAATTGAAATGCTTTCCTATTAAACCTAAAGCAGTTGTGATGTGATCGTCTTCATTTTAGAAATTGTTGCATTCATTGTAGTTTATAAATTGATTGTGGATTTCAATGAACTAATTGAGTATAATAAAAGTTAAATTTGATTTGCTAATAAATATTGAAACTGGTTTCAAAATTGCAAATTCTTTTCTGAACTGCCTTGTGAGCATTTCTGCATAGCTTTAGACCGAACAAATCTTGAAACATCTTTCTGTTTTTGAGTTTAAGAGAAACTTTTGTTTGACATCTTATGACATGATCTTGTGATATNTGATANTCATTTGAGGGGGAGATATATAAGGATGTTAGATATGTGATTATTCATCTATACTTTGATATTTCATCTTGTATTTGCCTCTCATTTTATAAAAGTTAAAATTGTATAAATTGCATCTCTCTTTTGATGAGGGTGAGAGCCATTTAAGGGGGTGTCTAGATTTTTTGAGCTTAGAAGAGAGTTAGGAGTATTAGACATGTCTTAGGATCAAAACCTATGAAAATTTTTGCATTTTCATAAACTTAACGCTTCATAATCGATTATCACAAGGCAATAATCGATTATTCAACCTTAAAGCTGAAATCTAGAAAATTTTGAGCAGATAATCGATTATCATCAGGCATAATCGATTATCATGCAATTTCTGGGCAACGATTATTGAGCAGATAATCGATTATGATAATCAATTATCACGCTGACAGTTTCAAAAATAGAGCCGTTGGAGCGTCCCATAACGGCTATAAACGACTAGTTTTTCCATTTCTCTTATAAATAGCCCCCCATAATCGATTATTAGACACTTCTTTGCCCCTAAATACTGCTGAAATCAAATTTAGAGCTAAAATCCTCTCCATTTCTCTTCACCTTCTCAAAACTTCATTTCCTTGAAATTTCTCCATGGCTGATTCAAGAAGGCACCGTCGCAGAGCTACTGGAGCATCCTCTTCCTCTCAACCACGTCTTGCAAACATAGATGGATGGATTTCAGATCAAGGGAAACATGCAGACTTTGTAAACTCTTGGCAAGAAAGGAAAATCATGGCGGTAAAGTATATTCGTCTTGACTTTTTCCGTTTCTATGACTTTCAATTTCCAGATATTTTTGCTGAGCAAGAACTAACACATCTGGTAGAGCAAAAAGGATGCATTTATCCTGATCTTATAAGAGTTTTCTATTTCAACTTGCGCTATCGAGATGAGATTATATCCACTAAGGTAAAGGGCGTGTGCATTATTTTAGATGATGACGTGTGGACCAATGTTGCTCAACTCCCCATCTGGGATGATGTTGTCAAAGTTCATTTAGGACTTAAAGATTTCAACAGGTTGATGACTTTCCAATCCTTCCTGTGTCATCCTGAACAGCAAACCAACAGAAGGCAATTACTTGTTGGTGGTTTCAAAGTTGAAGAAATGATGATTCACTACTTGATTGTCTGGATTTTATGTCCTAAAGCAACCAACCATGCTCAATGCTCTGAGCAGGATTTACTTCTTTTGTATGGGATTCTAAATCACATACACATCGACTGGCCTGCTCTCATTGTTGACACGATGGTAAAAGCCAAGAAATCCCATTCATATCAATTTCCTTATGCTCTTCTTATTTCTAGGATTTTAGAATACAAAGGTGTAAATGTTGAAGGAGAACTTGTCCAAGCCATTGAGGTTGTGGGATCGGAAATTGGAGATACTACCTTTCGTCAGATGGGATTCATTACCAGAGGAAGAGTTCTTATCCACAAAGATGATGACCATCCTGATGAAGATGAAGATGATGACATGGACACTCATATGGCTGACCCAGTGAGTGTTGCTGCTCCGTCTAATGCTGGACCATCCAACATACCCTCCTCTTCCTCAACTTCTATGGAAGAACACTTTGCAAGGTTATCTAAGCAATTGGAGGATATGAGTCTAGCATAGAAGACACATTTTGATGAAATTTATGAGTGGCAACAATCTCTTGATGAATACATGGTTGATCAATTCCTTGAGCTTGATGTTTGCCTATCTAACATTGAGAGTCATCTCAATATCCCACCTACTGAAAGATCTCCTAGTCCTGAATTTTAGGGTTTAGGCCACAAGATTGTTTGTTGTGTTATTTTCTTTGTGTTTATAGTATTGATCTTTATGAATTTCATGTAATTCCTTTATGTTCTTAATATAATGAGCTTTTATGTCAATTTTATGCATATATTATATAATTGAGGGGGAGCTCATATTTAGGGGGAGATTTTTACATTATTCTTTTTGCTTATGATAAAAAAGGGGGAGAAGAAATATAAGGAGAGAATTAAGGGGAGAAATATAATACAATTTAAAAATTGGTTCAGATACTGCTAACTTTGTGGTTGTCTGTTAGCTTGTATGTGTTACAGGTAAACCAGAGTTGCTTTTAAAAGTGAATTTTTTGATCATCATCAAAAAAGGGGAGATTGTTACCAATAAGAAGTATTGATAAAACCTGAAGAATTGTTTTGATGATGCTGCAAGAAGTATTATTTGAAGAGAACATTAGAATTATTTAAAAAGCAACTTGTAGAATTTGGATGTAGTAGGAAAATCTTAAACCTTGTATTTTTAACTGGAATAATCGATTATGGACAAGCTATAATCGATTATCACTTGCATTTTGTACTAGAATAATCGATTATCATGAAGCAATAATCGATTATCACAAGTCATACTTGAATAATCGATTATCACTTTTTGAAAACCCTGTAACGGTCTTGAATAATCGATTATCACTTACAATAATCGATTATTCGTGNCAGTTGGGACCTGACCTTTGGCATTCAGTGCAATTGGCTATATATTTAGCTTTTGTAAAATTCAGAGGTAACGTTTTTGAACTGAGAAGCTTAATAGAACACTGTTTGTCAGAGGAAAGTTCTCAGAAGCTTTGTTCATAGTTCCCTTGCTTGGTCTCGTGAAAGGAGAGGCTCGCGTATCGTGTGTCGATAGCCGGAGCAGACTCTCTTCGAGTTAGCAAAGTGTTTTGCCTGGTCTCGTGAAAGGAGAAGCTCGCGAATTGTTGGTCGATTGCCAGAGCGGTTCTCTTCGAGTTGGCAAAGTGGTCTTCTTCCGGTTCGCTCGTCGAAGGAAGGTTCTTTTATATTTTGTTCACTTATTGTAAATCTGTGAAATTGTTTTTAGTGGAACTATTAATCACTCTTTACAGTGATTAACGACTGGACGTAGATTCTGTTGAATCAAACCAGTATAAAAATACTCGTGTGATTTTTCTATTCCCTACACTCATTTCATTTTACGCACATTAACTGTTTGATTAATTTTCTTAAAGAAAATTGATTTTCAAAAAAGGACCAACTTGTTTGTTAAAAGTGACTGAACACGCTTATACGCTACTCTTAGTTTTAATTCCGCTGCGTTATACTCTTCGAACCATACCCCTCCGATACCAACACAAATGACTGAGAAGGTGAGGGTGATTCAAGAAAGGATGAGAGCCTCATAGAGTAGGCAAAAATCATATGCTGACAAGAGATGTCGACCTTTGGAGTTTGAGCCTGGTGATCATGTGTTCCTTCATGTGACGCCTACTACTGGAGTAGGAAAGGCCATCCGTGCCAAGAAGCTTTCTCCTAGATACCTTGGGCCATATCAGATTTCTAGACGCATCGGACCAGTTGCATATGAGATAGCTATGCCACCTCAGCTAGCTAATCTCCATCCAATCTTTCATGTTTCTCAGCTCCGAAGGTATGTCCCCGACCCTTCTCACGTGTTGGAAGCTGACGTTGTACAAGTCAAGGAAGATCTCTCTATAGAGATGTAACCAGTCAGAGTTGAAGAATACATAAGGAGACGACCGTTCGGTAAAGCTACTACCTTTGTTAAGGTTATATGGGACGACTGAACGGGTGATGCTACTTGGGAGCGAGAAGAAGTTATGAAAGAATCCTATCCCCACTTATTTTCCTGGTAAGCCCTAATTTTCGAGGACGAAAATTTTTATTGTTGGGGAGAATGTAAGGACTTGTAAAAATATCACTTAAGTGGAGAACACGTGGCAACATAAGATAGGTTGGACAATATTAGTAAAGTAAAATCCCTTGACATTCTAAGTTTACAACCACTTTGTTTCTCAAGAACAATTTTCCCTTTTCTCTCAAGCACTCTCTCTTTTCTTCTTTGCCTTAGCACCTCTCTATCTCAACTCAAAATCTAACCATTGAAATCTTGATTTGAAGCTATCTATGCTTTGAGGACTTCAAGAGGAGCATTTCCACCGATTGAATCTCTATTTCATCCAACCAGTAAGAAAGCCCCTTTTTCTCATTTGCCCTAAGGTTTTAAGCATGTGATTTCTTGTTGCATGCAACCCATTTCGTTTTCTTCCACAATCTAGCCTCCACTTGGTTCTAAGACTCGTTTTCCATCATCAATTGATGATTTATAGGTGATTCTCACACTTTGGGGTTCAGAACAAGTGGTCTAGGGTTCTTCCTTGAGTTGGTCGTCCACACTAGAGGTAAGGGGAGCTAGTTCTTCTTTTCATTTTAGTTGTGTCAGATGAATGCATGATAATTTTGAAGTGATATGTTGTTGGAGGCATGGAATTGGTTCTATTGACTTGAAATGCATGTACGGGAGTGTGCGTGTGTGTGTATGTGAAATTGGTGATTTATGGCCATGAACTATTTGGAATGATTTAGAATGATGAATTATGTATGTTGAAATTGTTTTGGTGTGACAAATCTGTTGTGGTATTGTTAGGATGGAAAATCAAGTGTCTTAGGGTCAATTTTGGGTCATTTTAGAGGTAGTGAAGTAGTGATTTTGAGCAAATAAGGTCTGTCACGTTTTTGGGCTGTTGGGACAGTTTCACCCACTGTATTGTGACTTGTTTCAGTCACTAAATTGGTCAAAATAGGTGCAAAGTGGTAAGATTGGGTTTTGGGTCCCTAAGTTGGGAAAATTGGAGTTTTAGATTTGGAAAGAAGCTTAAATCACTTTAGAAATGCAATGGGAATGTTTAGAATCATTTAGATAGGTTTAACTATGTCTAAAATAAGAATTAAAGGTGTTAGAAGTTGGTAAAAATCGTTAGAAATGGTTATTTAGGGTGTTGTCCAGATTCTGCAGAATTCTGCATAGTTTTGCATAATTTGATCGTTCGGCCTATATTGCTTTCGGTCTGGTGGGTCTCGATCAGAGAAGGATTGGTCCTTCTCATGACCGTTCGGTTTGGTGGGTCTCGGTCAGAGAAGATTGGTTCTTCTCATGGCCGTTCGGTCTATCAAGGGTGCTCGGTCCTAACACTTAATTCAGTCCCAGTGGTGTGGCCAATGCACTAAGTGCTCGACTTATGCTTAAAACGTTTGGTTTAATCGGTCTAGTCAATTGTTTTTGGTGAATAAAGGTGCATGTGATTGTTATTGTAAAAATTTAGAATGGTTGAAGTTATATGGTGTGTGTATGATTAATATGGCATTGGAGGTATATCATTTGATTAAAGTGGTTGGATTTGGTTATGGAATTCGGTCTCTCGGTGAGATCAGTTAGTGTATTGAATGAATGGTGAGAGGCTTCCATATGGGGGGTTATCCCTAACACTCCAATGGCCTTTCATTCTCACTTAGAGAGGATTGACACGTGTGGTGGGAGTAATGGGAGGTCCTAGGGTAGACGCTATCACTGGAGGTCTATACTACGGTAACGGACTAGCCTTGTGTATGGTCTGGTGGAACCCGTCGGCAATGGCTTTTCAAAGCAGTAGGGGCCATCACAAGTGCACAACCCGCCCCAGCTCTACATTCATTCTATGTCCGGACGTGTCTAGGTGTCTTAACATGATATGATGCTATCTTTAATGAGTTTTGTGAAATGAATGTTTATGTTTATGAAGACTTACATGCTTGTATGTAAATGGATGTTATCGGTAATACTAGATTAATTTGCCATGATTTGTATGTCTAATTGAGACCTAGCTCACCCTCGCACTTGTATGTTTGTATGTGTTTGCCTTCCCCTGATGAAGGTTGAAAAACAGTTATTTTCATATGTCAATTTGGACCGAATTACGCCCTTTACTACTTGGAATGAGCCTAGAATCAAGCAAAGCTCAATAAATGAGTCTGTAGAGAGTCAAAAGCTGTTTTTAGCGATTTTATGCTTGTTTTGCATTGTTTTGAAGCTATTTTGAG
>NC_028358.1:18076600-18098059 GCF_000741045.1 Vigna radiata var. radiata | reverse complement strand
AAACCCCCAACAACATCCATTCATCCATTGTTTTCGTTTGTCAATTGAATCACCTTTATTTTGCATGTTAATATTTTTGTTCTCAAATCCAATTTATTAAATTTTATTTTCAAGTCTTATTATTTTAATTCACGCAAATGAGAAAGCCATTCGAGTCTCTTGGGAAAACGATACTTGGTTTTACCATTTATATTACTTGTATGATTTGGTACACTTGCCAATTTGTCAACATCCCCCTTGCGATGATCATCCAATCCTTTGGATGTGAGAAGTAGGTGATGATGTACCACTGGAGCAGGCATTGGAAACAGAGGAAGACCCAGCCCCTAGTACTTAGTGTTTTTATTAGCTCCTAGTCTAGACTATCTTATTTTGAAAGACTTTTTAGCACTTATTTATTATGATCTGTATTTTGGAAAACAATCTTTAGGACCCTTTAATTTTTAGCTAGTTTTGTATTTTGAACAACTTGGAAACTTGTACTCAGGCTTCTTTTCGTTTTAATTTTCTCTATTTTGGATGACTATAACTTGTATTTATATTATCATCTACCACTCTTAACTATTTTCTATTATTATAATCGATGCATTATATATATATATATATATATATATATATATATATATTTTGCTATATCTTTTGGATGTTACTGTTCTTATATAATATTTTGCAGCATTAAATGAATCAAAGTTCATTTTTAAACAATTTTATTACCTTTTTTTATTTTTTTAATTTTTTTTAGAAAGAAACTAATTATTATAAAGTATAATATTATCAAATATTAAATTAACACATTCAAATTCAAATTGAAGAATAGAGAGTTTAATTAAAAGAATTAGTATAAAAATAATATAAATAAATAAATAAATAAATCATAAACTCCTAGTTCATTTGTCACTCTTAATTCAAAAAGACAGAGACGTGTCAATCATTCATGTGAATGAATTCTAATATATTACAATCTACTTATTTTATTTCTCTTTTAGGTAAAGACAAACATAAGAAAATGAAGTTGTCATTTTTTACAATTTAAGGTGGTATTAACGTGAACTCATATAATATGCATCTTATAACATTAAAAGCACAAGTCTTCCATTTAATAAAGTTATATATATATATATATATATATATATATATATATATATATATATATATATATATTACTAATTTGTATTATTTGCACATAAATATTTAATTAGAATTTTATAAGATCTTACATCATTAAATTTTAGTTTTTTTTTTTTTTTCTGTTAATTTGTTTCCTTCTTTTACATTATATTTTGTAATATTTTTAGCTACATATTTTAATCTAGACGATGTTGCTGAAATTCAATCATAGTCATCTCACTAAAAAATTGTTTTAAAGTCCAAAAAGTTATAACATGTGTAAAAGTCAAATTAAAAAAATATCATTTATTGAACAACCATATGTAGTAATAGTAATAATCAAGAAATTAATTGTAAAAACATTAATTTAAAACAATATAATAAAATAATTATACTTATAAATGTTTGAAATAAGAAAATTAACCACGAATAAAAGGATAAGACGATGCTTCTATAACAATTTTGCTACTGGTCCAAACAATAACAATTTATTAATTTTTAACCTTCTCACAAATAAAATAATGAATAGTAATTAAATGAACATAATATCTTTTATATAGTAATTGTAAATTCCAATATATTAATTACGTATTAATTACTTAATAATGAATTGTAATTAAGTAAACATAATTTCTTTTATAATATAGTAGATGTAAGTTTTAATATATTAATTATGTATTATTACATAAATTGTATCTTCTCAAATCCATACATCTAGTCACATTCATAATGTGATTATTGTAAATGAAAGAAACACATAAACATAACAATATAATATATGATAAGCTAATATACAAAAAGAGTTTTGATAAAATATTTTAATTACTTCAATTATAAACTAAGCATATATAAGAATAAAATAAATTATATATACATTTATACAAAAAAGTTGACATTCAATTATCCGGATACATGTCTTAGATATAAAATTTTAACGTAAGTGTGTACTTGTACTGGTATTTATGCTCTGCAGACTCATAAACAAAGGATTTATCACCATACTATTTACAAGATAAGTCTTCTCCATATGACCAACAATCTAGTCACTATGACCTCTTACGACTGTCACAACATAACTCATTCTACTCTATCTGAGTGTGGATAGTTATTAGAGTTCAAGATACCTCCTTTCTGACCCCGCATATGTCAATGAATACATTAAGATCATTACCACAAAATTTTTCCTTGAAATTCTCTCAACACCATCACCATATATGTCTACAACCATAATCATCATCTCAGTTAATAATAAACAACATTATACAAGTTGTTGAATATAGTGAAAACTATATATGAGATTTATCTCTTTTGTATTGTTGAATATACACATAGGGTCCTCTATTTATAATACAAGAAATATGAGCTAAGACCAAAATACAAATAAGAAATAATAAAAAACTAACTAAAGATAATATATTTAACACTTCCCCTCAAGTCAGTGCATACAAATTATTTGTATCAAACTTGTTACTAATATAATCCATAAAGACTTAGTGAAAATATATACTTCTGGACTCGAGTGACACCAAATTACTAATGATTTGCAAGATGAAATACCAACCCAAAAGACATCCCTGAGCAACAAATCTGGGAGGTTTCTCTATGTAAATCTCTTCTTGCAAATCACCGTTGAGGAATGCACTGTTGACATCTAGTGGATAAAGAGTTCATTGCTAGAGAGCCACCACGACTATAAATAAACTAACAAAAGTTATCTTTTCCATGGAAGACAAATCATATATGGACAGGTCAAACACAATGGTGATAAAAGGGAGGTCAAAAGAGACGACGATGGAAGAAGCCATGAATAAATAGGAGAGAGAAACCACAAAAATCCAGGATTATCCAATCAAAGCACCTGAAAAAGGAAAATGAGCAACCTCAATGCTCAGAATAAATGCTTGAGAAGAGACAGAACATGTGACAACGCAAGAAGAACTTGAAAGAGAAAAACGAGCAACCTCGACACTCTGAATTGCTACTAGACATGTCACTATGCACGGCGAAAAAGGCAGCAAATCCACAACTTCAAAAGATTACATTGTTCCCCAACAACCTAGGGTTTAGTTCACCATGGACATGGTTAATCTAGATAAAAATAATGAAAGAATGGAAGAATAAACCCTAAATTTGGTAGATTGGAGCCTAATCATCCAAGGAACGTCCTCCAAGGTGTGTAGAACAGCTCTGGACGTCTCTACTGGCCAAAAGATTACAATTTGAATCGCACTGGGTCTATTTATAGACCAAAACGATAACATAATCTAAGCCAAATAAAATCAGATAACCGCTCAGCGCCTAAGTGAACCGCTCAACAGTTTGCCTCTTAGTCGCGCCACTGCTCAGCGTTCAGTTTTACCACTCAACAGTTTGCCTCTAGTCGCTCTGACCGCTCAGCGCTGATTTTAGCGAGCGGTTCATGGACTCTTCTTTTCTTCCTTTTTTTTCCTCTTTCTTGAGTCTAAGTCCGTCCTAATTCACTTTCATCTTCAATTCTCATCAAAACCCTGCAAAACAATGAAAAAAATAAGCATAATATGTCTAAAACCAACTTTTGACTCTCTCATGACTCAACTAAGTGTTTTACTTGATTTTAAGCTCATTCTAAGCCAGAAAGGATGTATTTTGATATCATATTTAAGCATGAAAATAACAGTTTTTAGACCGTTATCAATTGGTAAATTTGAAGATAAATGATTTTGATGATGCTGCAAGAAGATAAACTTGAAGAATTGTTATAATTGTTTTAAAAGCACTTTTGTAGAATACAAATGTACTAGAAAATGTTTGAATATGTAAATACTTAGAAAAACTCATATCTTTAGTTAAGTTACACATTTAATTGATTATGTGAAGCTATAATTGATTATCCTGAGCTTTCTGGAAAAACCATTTCGCTCTGGAATAATCGATTATTACTTCAAATAATCGAGTATCATAGGTCTTGATGAGAACTGCCCAAGTCCCTGGAATAGAATAATCGATTATCACTTTTTGAAAACCCCTATAACGGACTTGAATAATCGATTATAACTTACAATAATCGATTATCATTGGCAATTGTAATGTGTTTTTTCAAATTTAGACCTGTAGGCTATATATAGGTGTTATAAACCCTTAAAGAACAACTCTGAGCTTTTTAAGAATACAATGTAACTAGGGAAGTTCAGAAATAGCTGGTTCATTGCATTGCTTGGTCTTGTGAATAGGAGAAGCTTGCACTTTGTGTGTCAAAGCTCGAAGCGGTTCTCTTTGAGTTGGCAAAGCTGCTATCTTCCGGTTCGTTGGTCGAAGGAAACACCCTTTCGGTTTGTTTGTTGAAGGAAGGTTTTATCATTCTGTTTATTCACTTTATTGTAAATATGTGAAACCATTTTTTAGTGAAAACGTTAATCACTTTTTATAGTGATTAACAACTGGACGTAGATTCTTTTGAATTGAACCAGTATAAAAATTCTGTGTTGAATTTTTCTACTCCTTACACTCTTTACATTTTATGCATATCAACTGTTCGATAAATTTTCTCTAAGAAAACTAATTTTTCTAAAATAGACCATCGTAACTTGAGTTGTGACTGAACACGCTTTCTGCTATCTTACTTTTATTCCGCTGCGTGACTGTATTGGTACCGATTGTTCCAACATGATCGTCGACCGAAACTAAAACTCTAGTAGTGGCAACGGTAGACGATGGCGCCGCTGACAATGGCAGATAGTGTTGTCGCTGGTAGCGGTGGGTGTAGTGGCAGAGGCAACATAAATTTTTTCCTCAAAAGAGCGTAGCTCTAGATACCATGTTGAATATAGTAAAAATTATATATGAGATTTATCTTCCTCTTGTTGAATATAGATATAAGATCCTTTATTTATAATTGAAGAAATATGGGCTAAGCTCAAAATATAAATAAGAAATAATAGCAAACTAACTAAAGATAAAAGATAAATATAAAATAAAGATAATATATCTAACACACATAAATCAGTTCCATCATTTTGACATTTGCAAAATCACACATTAAACATACTTGAAGAAAACATATGAAGATAGAATTAGGCCCCCGTAATCTCGTTCAACTAGAATATCTATTTACTCAACGAGTAGTACCTAAATGCATATTTTCCCAACGACCATATAGTTCGCCCATCGATATTATCACTAAAACTCACAATCTTAAATTCTCAAAAAAGTCGTCCATCGAGACTTGTCTCGCCCAATCACTTTTAAGTCAGTGAGCTCTTTAAGACTTTCGTCTATGCAATGAGACTTCCGTCTATGTAACGAGACTTGTAACTTGAGTGACAAGCTAACACTTAAGCATTATATTCCCATAAGATATATATATATATATATATATATATATTAGAAATAATGGGGCATGTTTCTTCACAGCAAGAGGGGGTGAATTGTTGTTTAACAAAAATGATGGCAACTCCTTTAGGGATTTTCCATCCAAAGGAGTATCAACTTAGACTAAGACTAAGAAAGTTGTTGGAAAATGGATTGCTCAATTTCAACACCATGTTGGGGGGGTGAATTGGTGTTAAGCCACTGGCAAGTGTTCCAGATCGTTCTCAAGTAATATAATTGGTAAACCCAATATCGTTCTTCCCAAAGGACTCTTAGGCCTTATTTTTCCTGTTAACAAATCGCATAAGACTTGAGAAAAGAATTAATTTGGTGGTTATATGCAAAGAACAAAAATAAACATGCATATGCAGTTGATTCAATTGGTTTTAAGAAACTATGGATGAATGATATTGTTGGGGTTTACAATTTCATCTTATCCACTCTCATATATCTACTCTTCTTATTTACTTCACTTATTTATCCAATTGCCATGCAAACTTTCTAGTCTACCCTTAACCCAATCCCTTTGTGAAAAGAGCCTATTATTAATTATCGGCTTGCTATCCCTAGCCTCCCTTAGTAACCAATAATGCAATGAGATCGAAAGCAAATACAATTGATCGTCCTACCCCTATCCCTAGGCGGTATTAACATAATCAAGGAATTTCTCACCAGTTCATGACATTATCGTACGTCCCCATAACGATAAAGACAAATGGCTTTTAATGAATGAGTTAAACAATAAAAGCATTAAAGCACAGATGAGAACCCAACAATTGATAAATAAGTATATGACAAGCATATGAAATAAATAAGAATTTGAATATATGGGAGTTTCAAAAGATTACATTGTTNCCCAACAACAAAGGGTTTAGTTCACCATAATCATGGTGAAACTAGATGAAATATGATGAAAAAATGGAAGAAATAACCCTAAACTTGGTTGATTGGAGCCTAAGCATCCAAGGAACCTCCTCCAAGGTGTGTGGAATAGCTCTGGACGTTTCTCTCTGCCAAAAGAATCCCCTTCTAATTCGCATTGACGCTATATATAAGCCCAAAAAGATAACAGAAAGATTACAGAATGATTACAGAATCTAGCTAATAAAAATAGACAACCTCCCAGGCGCCTAATTTCACTGCTCAGCGGTTTGCCTCTTGCCGCTTTGACTGCTCAACAGTCAGTTTTGTCGCTGAGCGGTTTCCCTTTAATCGCTCTGAGCGCTCAGCGGACCATTCTGGCGCTCAGCGGCTCACTTGACCCTTCTTTTCATCATTTTTCTTCTTCTTTCATGGGTCTAAGTCCACCTTACTTCACTTCCATCCTTAATTCATCTAAAAACCCTGCAAAACAATGTAAAACAAGCATAATATCGCTAAAATAAACTTTTGACTCTCAAGAGACTCAACTAAGTGTTTTACTTGATTTAAAGCTCATTCTAATCCATAAAGGGTGTGTTTTACTATCAAATTTAAGCATGAAAATAACGGTTTTTAGACCGTTATCAATTGGTGAGGCTTAAAAATCAAAGTCTTTTCAAAACATTTAAAAAGTTTTTTGAATCGTAAGGAATGAAAAGTTTAAGTGCAGCGGAAATGTAAAGTTGACTACGTAAAATGTTAAGTCGACTTAATGTAAAAGTGTAGGGATAGAGAAATCAAACACAAAGTTTTTATACTGGTTCGACCTCATTGCCTACATCCAATGTCCTTCCACAATTCGGAAGCAAATGCACTATAATGGTCAAGGTTTTTACAACAAGGCTTTTATAAAGACCTCCACGTCAAAAATATAAAACACCTCTCTAACCCTCTAACCAAAATATAAGCAGCAACACAAAGATCTGCAACAAGATATCCCCTCTTCTGCAATCTTCAACCCACTTTGAACAATCCTCAAAGTGTCAAAACTCCATGAGTCCACCTCCTGTAATCCCAATAGGATAACAACAATCTTTCCATAGATTGATAGAAATCTTCATCAATTGATGAACACCACAATATGCAGAATATGATCAACCAGTAAGCATGCAAATCTTCTCCTTTAGAACCTCTTCAAAGAAAGATCTCCACGGTCTTCTTGATGAGTTCTTGGAGCGTTTGATCACAGGATCTCAATATGAAACAACAAATGAAAATGTAAGTTTAACCAAAGTCTTTCTTCCTTTCTGTAATCAGTAGAGTCACGTCTATTTATAGTTTTCTATAAATCAGACGCTGATGAGTGTCGCACCCCATGCAAAATTTAATGTGCATAAAAGAATGCAGTATAGACTCGGAAGTGACTCCTAGGTCGTCTCTCAAGGACCAAATGTGGTTCAGGAATTAGGTCTAACACGTAGTGGGGAGGGGTTGTGAAAGGATTATGAATGCGGATAAACTAAATTAAAACACAGATGCAACAGAAATGTAAAAATAGAATTGCAAACACATATGTAAAAATGGAATCAAATGCAGAATGAAAACGGTTGGTCATTAACTTAATTACTACGCTTCCAATCACTGATTAACCCAATAAAGGCTACTCTAACCTCTAATCCAACATAGCTAACCAACTAAGCGGAGGTTAATCATGCTATCATAATCGCGAACTAAGCGAACGCAATGCATCTATTACATCTGATGTGTTCTATACAGATCGATCAACTAAGAGAAGGTACAATCACCAACTGGGCAACTAAGCGTATACCCAATCGCAAGCACACAACAGATTAAATAGAGTGCCAGGCAGAGAGGAATAAACACAAGAACAGTCCAGAAAATCTCAAAGAAAAAAAGTAATTTTATTAATGACCAACCAACTAACTTAAGCTAACATCACAAATAAATTAACACGATCGAACATAAAAGACAACATAGTAAATGGAAACATTAAAGCAAACACTGCAACCGATAAATATCCAACGGAATTAAAGCTATTAAAATGCAACTTGAGTCAAAATATTAAATGCACAATGCAACTCAAAAGTAAAATTTAAATGTTCAATATGCGTGACAAATTAAAATGCAAGAAATAATTAACAAAACACATCGATTCGAGAATAACATGAAATTCAACACTTAAACTAATAAAAGAAAGAAGACACATTGCAGCTAAAATAAATCTGCACCCAGGCCATGGCACCTGCTTGCTTTCTCCATCAGGAATGAAATGAACTCCCCTTCTCCATAAGCAAAAAGTATTAAATTAATCACGGTGGTGCCTCTTTCTCTCCAGCCAAGTGTCCGTGCTACTACTGAATCAAGGTGCTCCAGCTAATAAAGTCGTGGAAGTGTGCTCCATTCCCCAAGAAAGCAAAATGAGAAAACCACACAATGATGAAACAACTTCCAAAGAAATGAAAAAGGGCGTGGCTGCAATGTGTTGCACCTTTTGAAGAAAACAAATAAATGATTCAAAGAAAATAATCCCAGCCACCGTACACCTACTCTACCTAGGCCATCACTTCTTCATTCTTCAAAGTGAAATGAAAGCACAAACATCTAATCACCGAACCCACCGTTTCATTCAATGAATAACACATTGGTTCCATGCACTTTTCTCAAAAGCAAATGAATAACTAGGAGTTGGTGGCTATGACCGTCCAACTCTACAATGAATCCTAATATGGAAATAGGAGGAAAAAAAGATTAATGGAAATGCAAGTTATATTTATAGATGAACCGATGACGTACATCGTGTAATAATTGATGGGTGTCGCAACCCATACAAATTTGATTGCATACGAGAAATGCAGTATAACTAGGAAGTGACTCCTAGGTCGTCTCTCAAGGACCAAACAATGATTCAGGAATTAAGTCAAACACACAGTGAGGGGTTTTTGTGAAAAGTGTTGTCAATGCAAATAACTAAATTAAAATGGAAATTAAACATCATCTAATACAATTGAAAGTATTTAAGTGCATGAAAACATTAAATTAAAGAATGCAATAGGTAAATATCTAAATGCAGACAATGCTATTCAAATGCAAGGCTTAATCTAAAATATAAAATGCAAGACTTAAAGCCATAAAGAAAGGAAAGAAAAAAAGTAAATAAAATCACATGTTCGCCCTGCTGCTGGATGTAGTGTCAGTGTGCACCTCAATAGACAATGTAAACCGTGCCCCAATTTTCCTTCAATGACAAAACAAAAAAAAAGGTCTTCTCCTTCCAGCACCGTGACACATGCTACTCAAGCAATTGAAATAAAAGAAACTAGCCACTTTTGCTTTCTATCAATCAGCGCCCCCATTATCTACTATTCTTCAAAACCAAAAATAATGTTGTCCAAGCCTTTCTCCCAAAGCAATTGCATCATTAGCCATGACGTGACCAAAATGTCGTTCTAAAAATTCAACTTCATTCTAAATGGCGGCTACTTTTTTTTTTTTCACTCCATGTTGACCCGTGTGAACCCTTCCAAAATGCAATCAACCATTTTCTTCTTCAAATAGTAAAATGAAGGCATTAAGCATTTAATCACAGGACCCACAATTTCATTCAATTAAGCTTGGAGAAAGAAAAATGCAAATCCCAATGCGTCAGCTACTTCTTGCACCGTTTCAATCAATCCCATTATTCTCTCATTCAACTCTCTACACCACGACATCTAAGCTATTGAATGAAGAGAAAAGGCATTGCAAAAAAAATGGTCCCATCAAAGATAAGAAAAATAAATGAGCAACCTCTTCTCTCCCATGTCAAAATACTGTAACAGCATGAACAAATTCCCACCAAATAAATAAGCACTGAGCATCAAAAGAAAAGGAAATGTGATGTGGCGTGAGCTGCTGCACTTCGAGAAAAGGAAATGTGCCTCACTCTCTCAACCATTTAAAGCAACGTTTGTACCATATTATTTAAAGGCAAAACGGAAATAACGCACCACATGGGAGCTCTCCCTTCGAGACTTTGCTAAACCGATTTCAATCAATTAGAAACTCCAAAGCTAATAAAACAATGCTGCAACATTTTACATCATGGAAAGGAAAAAAAAAGAAAGGTGCTTCTCTCATTTAGCCATGAAAACCGTGAGCTCCAACTCTATTCTCCACCCTAGAAAAACGTAAAAGCCTAGGAAAAATATGAACATCAGAGTATGTGACGGCTGGCTTGGAAAATGCCGTGAGTCTCCTCTAAAAAAAATTAGGGTGGGATCCACCCTAAAACCCTAGTGCCATGTGTCCTACCCTACAATTGGGTCCATCTTGTTTTTGCCAAAATTTGGCCCAATATTACAAAACTTGGTTTAAAAAGCCTAATCTACTAAATTAAAATTTGACTAATTCTAAAGTGTCTTTGTGGAGAGTCTTGAATAAATTGATGTCTTCCCTAATGTCCAAAATTGTATCTCCAAAATTTCCCTGCAATAAATAAGCTCAGAATATTCAAATTAATTAAAATTAAAATTTCCGGTCAAATTAAGCACTATTAGCAAAAACGGAAAAATACCGGACATTTAAGCACAATTCGCTAATTAATTCTAGTACAATAAACTAAGTGAAATCATGAAAATATTCACTCATCAATAATGCTTTGTAACTCACTGTAACAATCTATTTTGAACGTCAGGGCCTGCCGAATTTGACGTTTAAACATCAATCAGAGAAAAACTAATATTCTCGTTCGAACATCCCGCTGCCTAGAAATTGTCTACTTTTAAGTTATCGAGGTGAGATTTGGATGAATCGAAGTTAAAAAGTTTGATGTGCCCCTCTATATTTATAATATTCCACTTTCAATTTTGCTACGCTAATATAATCGATTCTAAATATAGAAAACTCTTCAAGGTGGTCCCACACAAGTTCTTGGATCTGGAATTATTAAGAAGTGAAGGGTTTCTTTTTCAAGAATGGCTGGTCTTTCGAAATGGTTTCTTTTACATCGTAGATCTCAATATTCGACGTCAAATGTGTAAATAGATTCAAAATTTAAATTATTTTGAAGTTGTTTCCTAGATAAGAAATCAGATAGCTCTGAAATCTAAGGGTAGAAAACAAAACCAAGACAATTTAAAAGAAGAATCATACATTGCCAAATGATGAAATTAAACAAGTTTTTCATAAATATGTTGTAGTTCTCAAAATTGTTTCAGCATTAAAAATATTGTGAACCATATTTCTTTTTCCTCGCCATTTCACTTCCAGTAAGATAACTTAACCATTCTGTAATATAAAAAGCATTTTCTTGACTTCAATTCAAAGGCCACCTTCATATGAACTAAGGCCTGAATGCAACACTTTGAAATTCAAGTCAACAAAATGCAATTTAAAAAACAAATACGTTACGAAATCTAAGAGAAGGACAACGACAAGGAGATAAAAAATATGAATCCTAATATGTTCAATATGGAAACAGGAAGCAAGGCATGAAGTGAAATGCAAGCTATATTTTAATATGAACCGATGATGGACATTGGATCATGTAATTATGGTCAGTAACTTGAATGAACGTCGATTCCTATCCGATTTCGACGTTCAAACATCATTCAATATAAAAGTAAAAAATCTAAAACTCACTTTCAATACTGATAAAATCTCTTTGGATAATGATGCTTCTGACGAAAACGACGTCGAATATCTTGAGGTGACGACGTTAAAGTGAGAGTTTAAGAGAAAGAAACAAAAAATAATAAAAAATGGATCGACGTTCAAACATCTTTAAGTGAAAAAGTTAAAAATCTCTTTGGATACTGATAATAATTATAAAAAATCTCTTTGGATACCGATAATTGACTAAAACTACGTCAAAGAACCATGGGTCTAGGACGCTAAAGTGAGAGTTTAAAAGAAAAAACAAAAATAATAAAAAATGGATCGACGTTCAAAAATCTCTTTGGATACTGATAAAAAAAATCTCTTTGGATACTGATAATTGACGAAAACTACGTTGCAGAACAATGGGACTAGGACGTTAAAGTTAGTGTTTAAAAGAAAAAAGAAAAAAGAAAAAATAATAAAAATTTGAGCGACCTTTGGCTTCTAGTAAAAGCACATAATTAATGCTCCCAACCACTCCAATGCTCTTCACGTCGATGCCCTTTAACGTCTATGCCCCCAGAGGCTTCGACGTTTGATTGAAAGAAAAATGAAATATAAAGGAAGCCAAGGGATTATGTGAAATCCAAGCTATATTTCTAGATGAACTGATGACATACATTGTGTAATAATGCTTAGTTGACACCATGTCGTCGAAGCCTTGCCAAGTTCGACGTTCAAACATCAATCATAGAAAAAGTAATATATGTCGTTTGGTTAATAAAAAATTGACATCCCGCCCCCCATAAATTGTGTACTTTTCAATTAACAAGGTGAGATTTGGAGGGATCGAAGTTACAAAGTTTGATGTGCCCCTCTATATTTATATAATTCCACTTTCAATTTTGCTAAGTTAATATAATTCAAAGCGTTATAAATTCAGAAATGTAAATGAGTTTTTAATGATTATGACCTGGTGACATTAGTGACAATGTGGCTGGATATTGATCACATGTTTGTTAAAATATTAAACAACATAGAAATAATGCATGAGAGAGTTCAAATTTCTTTTTCTAATAATGTTAATCATAGTATTTTTTTTTATATCATAATGATTTATATTAATAACTTATTATAACTATTAAATTTTTCAAAGTGATTTATTTGAATGTGACCAAATTTTTGGTCGAACAGTTCGTTTGAATTTTATCGTCATCGCTGACTTTTTAAATTTGACTTTTTATAACTGCTTATGTAGTTGTTAACATATCATGGTTCTTTGGTTGTGGTTGAATTCTACCTAAATTCTATCGTGACCTGGCCTGGCCATCTCGACTCAATCTACTTGGATTGGAGGTTGATAAGACAAAGATGTAGACGTCACAATCTAGCAGATTGATAAGTAAAGGAATAATCGCCACAATCTAATTTTTATAAGAATTAGAGTTTTAAACCAATAACCAAGAGATTCCTCTCTCAAAAAAGCAAATGCATATTATGACTTCCAAAGTGGCTACATATGTATTTAGGGTTAACCAGTCTCGACTGTTAGTCAAACTTAACCTCCCTTAATGTTTGATCCAACCCATTCTGTCTTAATTTTTGGCCGAAATCAGTCTATTTTGACTTTTAATCATGACAAGTCTTGTATTTTGATACAAACTAACTATTCGCGATACAAGTTGTCTCTTCTCAATCTTTAGCTTTGTTTGATGAATCTTAATTGTTGAGAGTATGGCAGATAATGAGGAAACACAGTGAAAGTGCTTATTTTTTTAAGGAAACTTCATTGTCACATAATCATAGTCTAATTATGGAGTAGAACAAGATAATTGCTCAACAGTTAGATATAATTATGCAAAAATTATCTGCTTTACCACAGGAAATTATAACAACTTCAAGAATCTCAGAGCAGCCTCAATTCATGCCAGTACAGAGGAGTGCAGAATCTGAAGAGATCTTTTAGAGAGTTGTGAATAACAGTGTGTTATATGTTGACCGTGTGGAAAAAAGTGAAGCATGAGATTATTACCAGAAGTGGGAGAGTATTGGAGGAGAAAAAAGTTGAGAATAGAGAGGCAGAAAAAGATAGTGTTGAAAAAAAGAGTGATCAAAGGGAGGAGAGTGAGAGAGAAAAAAATTATGAATAAAAATTTGAGAGATGAGGGTAATAGTTAGGAAGAAAAGGTTGTAAAATTGAAAGAGAGGGAGTATGTTAAACCTTTGCCTTATCCAAAGACATACTCTAGAAGGGAGAAGGAAAAGCAGTTTGAGCGCTTCATGGAGATTTTTAGGAAGTTGGAAATAACTATACCGTTTTCTGAGACACTTCAGCAAATACCATCATATGCCAAATTTTTAAAAGAACTTCTCATGAAAAAGAGGAAGTATGTTGAGAAGGAAACCATTGAAGTGCAAGGAAATTGTAGTGTAGTCATACAAAGGAGATTACCTCTTAAACTCTAAGATCCAGGGAGCTTTACCATTCCATGTACCATTTGAGAGTTAGAAGTGGGGAAAGCTTTGATTGTTCTGGCAGCTAGCATTAATCTAATGCCTCTTTCTATGTTCAAAAAGATCAGAGGATTAGAACTTAAGCCAACAAGGATGACTCTTCAATTGGCAGACAGATCTCTTAAATATCCATATGGAGTGACTGAAGATGTGATAGTCAAGGTGGATAAATTTTTATTCCCGGTGGATTTTGTTGTTATGGAGATGGAGGAAAACGGAGATGCACCTTTGATTCTTGGAAGACCTTTTATGAAGACAACCATGATCTTAATTGATGTTGAAAATGGTAAGCTGAAAGTCAGAGTACAGGATGAAGAAGTAAATTTTGACGTTTTTCAAGCAATGTCACATCCTAAAGATAATAAGTCATGTTTTCAAATAGACATTGCGGAAGAACTTTGTATGCTGCAAGAAAAGAGAATGCGAAATGCATCTGTGTTGGAGAGGACACTCATTAATGAATGTGAAGATTTACATTGAGAGAAGGATAAAATGATTGAAGAATGTGTTCTGACTTGGAGGCAACAAAGGAGATGTCAACAGAGAAGGCCAGTTTTGAAAAAATTGACCCCAAAGAGAGAGTAAAAGAAAGCAAGCTTGAATTGAAAGAGTTACCACCATATTTGAAATATGTATTTTTGGAAGATGATGGAGGAAAGCCAGTTATTATTAGTACTTCATTATCTCCGAAAGAAGAAGAGAAGTTGGTGGAAGTCTTAAAAGCAAATAAAGGTGCTATAGGCTGGTCAATTGCAGATCTTAAGGGGTATAAGCCCCACATACTGTATGCACAGGATTCTTATGAAAAGTGATTATAAACCGGTGGCTCAACCGTAGAGGAGACTGAATCCTATTATGAAGTAAGACGTGAGAAAGGAAGTGTTGAAGTTACTAGAAGTAGGAATTATTTATCCAGTCTAAGTGGTTCCAAAGAAAGGGGGAATGACAGTGGTTTATAATGAGAAAAATGAACTGATCCCTACACGAAAGTTACTGGATGGCGGATGTGTATTGATTATAGAAAGTTAAATACAACTACCAGAAAGGATCATTTTCCTTTACCTTTTATGGATCAAATGTTAGAAAGATTGGTTGGACAAGCGTACCATTGCTTCCTTGATGGCTATTTTGGATACAATCAAATTGTGGTGGATCCTGAAGATCAAGAAAAAACAGCCTTTACATGTCCTTTTGGTATATTCGCTTATAGAAAAATGTCATTCGGACTATGTAATGCTCCTGCTACATTCCAAAGGTGTATGCAAGCAATCTTTGCGGAGTTTATGGAGAAAAACATAGAAGTCTTCATGGATGATTTTTCAGTGTTCGGAGATTCTTTTCAAAGATGTTTGATCAACCTGGATGTTGTTCTTAAAAGGTGTGTTCAAAGAAATCTTGTTTTGAATTGGGAGAAATGTCATTTTATGGTTACAAAAGGAATTGTGTTGGGACACAAGATTTCAGCCAGGGGGATTGAAGTAGACAAGGAAAAAGTGGAGGTTATCGAAAAGCTTCCACCACCAACAAATGTGAAAGGAATCCAGAGTTTCTTGGGCCATGTTGGGTTCTATCGGAGATTCATTAAAGATTTTTCAAAGATTTCTAAGCCATTGAGTAATCTGGTTGTTAAGGAGACACCGTTTGAGATGAGTTTGGAATGTTTGCAAGCTTTTGATGTCCTAAAGAAAAGCTTGATTTCTGCTCCAGTAATTGTAGCTCCATATTGGAATAAAGACTTTGAGCTTATGTGTGATGTCAGTGATTATGCCATAGGTGTTGTGTTGGGACAACGAAGAGAAAATGTATTTCATGCTATTTACTATGCTAGTAAAATTTTGAATGAAGCCCAACTGAATTATGCTACTACAGAGATAATTTTTGGCTATAGTCTATGCATTGGAGAAATTTAGGTCTTATCTTATTGGATCTAAAGTGATTATTTATACGGATCATGCGACTATAAAATACTTATTGACAAAGCCAAACTCAAAGCCACGATAAATCATGTGGCTGCTTTTGTTACAACAGTTTGACGTAGAGATTCATGATAAAAAGGGAAGTGAAAACTTAATTGCTGATCATTTATCTCGATTAGTCAACACTGAAGTAACAAGCAAGGAATAAGAAATCTGAGAGTCTTTTTCAGATGAAATTCTCTTGTACATTCAACAGAGGCCATGGTTTGCTGATATGACTAATTTTAAAGTTGCAGGTGTTATTCCTGAGGAATTAAATTGGTAACAGAGAAAGAATTTTTATTCTGATGCTAAGCAGTTTATATGGGATGATCCGTATTTATTCAAGATTGGAGTAAATAATATTTTGAGGAGATGTGTAACGAAGGAAGAAGTAGAAGGAATCCTTTGGCATTGTCATAATTCTCCTTATGGAGGTCATTATAATGGAGAGCGAACGACTGCAAAAATTCTTCAGTCAAGATTTTATTGGCCTACTTTGTTTAAAGACGCTCACAATCATGCTAGGAATTGTGACAAGTGTCAAAGGACAGGAGCTATTTCAAGAAGCCATGAGATGCCATTACAGGGTATTTTGGAAGTTTAAGTTTTTGATTGTTGGGGTATTGACTTTGTTGGGTCGTTTCCACCATATTTTAATAATGAATATATTTTGGTGGTTGTTGATTATGTGAGTAAATGCGTTGAAGCTCTAGCATGTCCCAAGAATGATGCTAACACGGTGATTAAATTTTTGAAAAGGCACATTTTCTCACGTTTTGGAACTCCTAGGGTACTTATCAGTGATGGGGGGTCTCAGTTTTGTAATGCTCAGCTTGCCAAGGTACTTAGACATTATGGGGTGAAACATAAAGTGGTTGCACCTTATCATCTGCAAACAAATAGTCAAGTTGAAGTTTCTAATAGGGAAATTAAGAGGATATTAGAGAAGACAATTGCTTTTTCACGGAGAGATCGGTCACATAAATTAGATGATGCTCTTTGGGAATACAGGACAACTATGAAGACTTTCATGGGATTATCACCTTTTCAGATGGTATATGGGAAAGCATGTCATTTTCCAGTAGAGATGGAACATAAGGCTTTGTGGGCTTTGAAATTTTTAAACTTTGATCCTCATGAGACTCAGAGCAAACGTAGAAGTCAATTATTGGAGCTGGAAGAGATGCGTTTAAATGCATATGACTCATCCAGAAGTTACAAAGAAAAGGTGAAATTTTATCATGATAGGAAGCTGGTAAAAAGAGTTTTCAACCCAGCGCAACAGGTGTTATTATTTAATTCACGGTTGAAGTTTTTTCCTGGGAAGTTGAAATCAAAATGGTTTGGACCTTTTGTGATAAAGCGTGTATACCCGAATGGAGCTGTGGAATTGGAAAATCCAAATGATGATGGTCAGCAGCAGAGTTGGGTGGTAAATGTTCAAAGGCTCCAACATTATTTGGGAGGAGAAGTGGAGCAACTTTCCATGGTGATGATATTGGTGGATCTATGAGGTTCGGGTCAGGCTCGTGACGTTAAACAAGCGCTATTGGGAGGCAACCCGAGAGTTTTATTTTTCTTTTGTACTTTGGATTTGTAGATTAGGTGAACTTTATTTTTGTGTCTATGCTTGGCTTGTACACTGATTCTAATAATGGTTTGATGCTATATTGCATGACGAGTTATTTGATGATGATTGAATGTGGTTGATGATTGAGACTGTGTGCATGTTGATATCCAGGTGAATGGTTCACTAACTGTGTGAACAGATGTGTGAGAAAGCGTGTTGTTTGATGTATTGAGCTCCAGAGTGTTCATTGATATATGCACTGTTCACAGGGAAGCATGAATGATATTGCCTGAGTCTTTATGATTGATTGAATTGCATGTTTATGTCATATGATCAAGGCCATAAATGGGAGCCCTTACTTAGCCAAATTGTCGCCTAAAGTGATATAAATGTTATACCCTTTTTGAACCTTGGCCTTAAATAGGATAAAAACCCTTGTTCTGAATTTAGTTGCCTAGAGTTGGGTTGATAATAATTGTATGTATTGAAAAGGTTCAAGTTTGGGGTTGTTTGGGGAAAGTTGGAAGCAAAAGAGAAGCATTGAGCTTAAAGGTTGAAAGATGATCTCAATGTAAAAATAAAAGAAAAGGGAAGAAGTTGGGAATGAGTGAGATTGGTTAAAAAGAGAGTTATGCTTGAACTTTGAATGTTAAAATAGCTCCCTTAACTCAAGGATTTTGTGCTCCAGAAAAACCAATTTTTCTTGTTAGCCCAACCTCATTACAAGCCTTGGAAAAGTCCTTGTGATGACATTTTCATGTGAAAAGGTTAATTGCTTTAGATGAAGGGCAATGTTGTTTTATGTGACATGTGAATAGTAGAGAGTGGAGTGTCCTCTTAAACACTTGAGTGATTGAGTGAAACACTTGCTTGTGAGAATTGTTGAATTTCATGTTTACATCTATTCTTAGTAGATTGATCATTCATAAATAAAACATCTGTTGGGAAATATGTGATCATGTGAACTGAATTGAATTCAAAGCATGCATGCATCTTGATTGGATTCCACTGAAAATCTGAATTGAATAATAACTTGTTGTGAGAAAAATGAGTTTTGAACATGTTGAACTTTTTGATGAAAAAATGGAAAGCCAAGTTTTGTCTTGTTTGCTTGAGGACAAGCAAAGTTCTAAGTTTGGGGTTGTGATAACGGTCTAAAAACCGTTATTTTCATGCTTAAATTTGATATTAAAACACACCCTTTATGGCTTAGAATGAGCTTAAAATCAAGTAAAACACTTAGTTGAGTCATGTGAGAGTCAAAAGTTGGTTTTAGAAATATTATGCTTGTTTTTGTATTGTTTTGAAGTGTTTCGATGTGAATTGAAGATGGATGTGAAGCAAGGTGGACTTAGACTCATGAAAAAAGAAGAAAAAGGATGAAAAGAAGAGTCAAGTGAACCGCTCAACGTCCAAATCCAACGCTGAGCGCCAGAAACGAGGGTGAAGCCACTGTCTCTTGGTCAAGCGATGACTCTGAGCGTCCAGTGCGATTAGAGGAAAACCGTTGAGCGGTGATATTGACCGCTGAGCGGTGGCACGATTAGAGGGAAATCGCTAAGCGGTCATCTGTTGGGCTTGGGCTTAAATTCTGTTACTTTTATGCGTTATAAATAGCCCCAATGCAATTCAAATTGCAATCTTTTGGCAGGCAGAGACGTCCAGAGCTGTTCTACACTCCTTGGAGGCGGTTCCTTGGATGCTTAGGCTCCAATCTACCAAATTTAGGGTTTATTCTTCCATTCTTTCATTGTATTCCATCTAGTTTCACCATGTCAATGGTGAACTAAACCCTTTGTTGTTGGGGAACAATGTAATATAATCTTTTGAAACTCTCTTATATCAATATTCTTATTTTCTTTATATGCTTGCATATGCTTATATTATCAATTGTTGGGTTCCTTACCTTTACTTAATGCTTTTATCGTTTAACTTATTCGGTAAATGTTATTTGTCTTTATTGATACGGATATGTACAATAATGTCATGAACTAGGGGGAATTCCTTGATTAAGCTAATACCGCCTAGAGATAGGGGTAGGACGATCAATTGTATTTTGCTTCCGTTTATCATGCATTGCTAGTTACTAGGGGAGGTTAGAGATAGCAAGTTAGTAATTAGTAATAGGCTATTTTCGCCAAGAGATTGGGTTTAGGGTAGACCAAGAAAGTTTGCATGACAATATGATAAATAAGCGAATTAAATAAGAAGAGTAGATATAAAAGGGTGGATAAGATGAAATTGTAAACCCCAACAACTCCATTCATCCATAGTTTCTTCTAGCCAATTGATTCACTACATTTTGCAATGTATTCAAAAGGTTGTAGTTTGGGGTTGAATGGGGAAAGTGAAAGGCAAAAGAAAAGAAAAAGAAAAGCATTGAGTTCAAAAGATGAAAAAGAAAAGTGCATGTGAAAAAGAAAAGAAAAGAAGAAAAGAGTTTATGCATGTTAAAAAGAACTCCATGTAAAAAGGGAAAAGTTGGGAATGAGTGAGATTGGTTAAAAAGAGAGTGTGCTTGAACTTTGAATAATGATTTAAACTCTCTTAACTCAAGGATTTTGTATTTCAAAAAAACCAATTTTCTAGTTAGCCCACCCACAACACAAGCCTTGGAAAAAGTCCTTGTGATGACATATGCATGTGAAAGATGTTGATTGTTTTAGATGAATGACAATATTGTTTTATGTGACATGTGAACAGTAGAGAGTAGAGTGACCACCTAAACACTTGAGTGATTGAGTGAAACACTTGCTTGGTGAGAATTTTTAAAATCCATGTTTGCATCTATGTTAGTTGATTGATCATTCATGAACAAAGCATCTGTTGAAAAAAAGATTGATTATGTGAACTAATTTGGATTGAAATCATGCATACATCTGATGAAGGTTGAAAAACAGTTATTTTCATATGTCAATTTGGACCGAATTACGCCCTTTACTACTTGGAATGAGCCTAGAATCAAGCAAAACTCAATAAATGAGTCTGTAGAGAGTCAAAAGCTGTTTTTAGCGATTTTATGCTTGTTTTGCATTGTTTTGTAACTATTTTTGAGAAAGTGAAAAATGGAGTTAAAGATACATGTCGTTGACTCAAAGAAAGAGCAGAAAAATGAAGATTTGAAGAGTCGACGCACCGCTCGGCGGCACACTTAAACCGTCGGGCGGTCCAAGATGAGGAGTAGGCATGGCGATTGACGTTGGGCAGTTCTGAGGGAAACCGCCGGGCGGTGGCGATTGCCGCCGGGCGGTTTGGAGGATTATGGCAAACTGTCGAGCGGCACACTTAAACCGCCGAGCGGTGGCTCGCTGGGCTTGGGCCTGTTTTCTGACGCGCTCCTCACCTATAAATACCCCTACTGCGAGTTCAGACTCATTCTTTTGACAGGGGAGAACGGACAGGCCTATGTTTTCTCTCTGGAGAGGATCTCTTGGATGCTTAGGCTCCTTTTCATCTTTTCTAAGGTTTGCTTTTCCATTCTTCTTCCATTTTTCATCTAGTTTC
>NC_028358.1:18061980-18076185 GCF_000741045.1 Vigna radiata var. radiata | reverse complement strand
AGGCTAAGAAAGTCGCATAACAATTAATTAATCAAACTAATATTCAAGAGGAGTAGATAAGAGAGGGAAGATTAGATGAAATTGTAAACTCCCAACAACATCCATTCATTCGTTGTTTTCGTTTGTCAATTGAATCACCTTTATTTTGCATGTTAATATTTTTGCTCTCAAATCCAATTTATTAATTTTTATTTTTAAGTCTTATTATTTTAATTCACGCGAAAGAGAAAGTCATTCGAGTCTCTTGGGAAAACGATACTTGGTCTTACCATTTATATTACTTGTACGATTTGGTACACTTGCCAATTTGTCAACAACATCTTTGTAGGATTCCACTGAAATTTGAAATTGTAGAATAACTTGTCATGAGAAAAGGAGTTTTGAAAAGTGTGAATTATTTGATGAAGAAATGGAAAGCCGGGTTTTATCTTGTTTGCTTGGAAAGACAGGGAAAGTTCTATGTTTGGGGTTGTGATAACGGTCTAAAAATCGTTATTTTCATACTTAAATTTGATAGTAAAACACACCCTTTGAGGCTTAGAATGAGCTCTAAATCAAGTAAAACACTTCAGTTGAGTCTCTTGAGAGTCAAAAGTTGGTTTTAGATGAAATAAAGATGGAAGTGAAGTAAGGTGGACTTAGACCCTTGAAAGAAGGAGAAAAATGATGAAAAGAAGGGTCAAACAAGCCGTTGAGCGCCAGAATGCTCCGCTGAGTGCTCAAAGCGATTAAAGGCAAACTGCTCAGCGGCAGAACTGACTGCTGAGCGGTCAGAGCGGTTAGAGGCAAACCGTTGAGCGGTGAAATTAGGCGCTTGGGCAGTTGTCTATTTTTTTAGCTAGATTCTGTAAATCTTTCTGTTATCTATCTGTTATCTTTTTGGGCTTATATATAGCCCCAGCGCGAATTAGATAGGGATTCTTTTGGCAGAGAGAACGTCCAGAGCTATTCCATACACCTTGGAGGAGGTTCCTTGGATGCTTAGGCTCCATTCAACCAAGTTTAGGGTTATCTCTTTCATTCTTTCATTATTTTCATCTAGTATCACCCTGATTATGGTGAACTAAACCCTTTGTTGTTGGGGAACAATGTAACCTTTTGAAACTCTCATATATATTGAAATTCTTATTTATTTCATATGCTTGTCGTATACTTGTTTATTAATTGTTGGGTTCTCATCTGCACTCAATGCTTTTAATGTTTAACTCATTCAGTAAATTATGTTTGTCTTTATCGATATGGGGACGTACGGTAATGTCATGAACTGGTGGAAAATTCCTCGATTATGCCAATATCGCCTAGGGATAGGGATAGGACGGTAATTGCATTTGCTTTAGAACACATTGCATTATTAGTTACTAGGGGATGCTAGGGATAGCTAGCCGGTAATTAGTAATAGGCTCTTTTCACCAAGGAATTGGGCTAAGGGTAATTAAGAAAATTTGCATGACAATTAGATAAACAAGTTAATTAAATAAGAAGAGTAGATATATGAGAGTGGATAAGATGAAAATGTAAACCCCAACAACACCATTCATCTATAGCTCTCAAAACCAATTGAATCAATTGCATTGCATGTTTATTTTTGTTCTTTGCATACAACCACCAAAATTTATTCTTTTCTCGAGTCTTACGCGATTAAGTTACATGAAAGTTAAGGCCTAAGCATCCTTTGGGAAAACGATACTCGGACTTACCCGATTATATTACTTGATAACGATCTGGTACACTTGCCAGGGACTTAACAGCTATCCCTAGCTTCCCCTAGTAATTAATAACGCGTTAAGAACATAAGCAGAAACAATTTATCGTCCTACCCCCCTATCCTTAGGTGGTATTGCTTAATCAAGGAATTTCTCACCAGTTCATGACAATATCGTACGTTCCCATATCAATAAAGACAAACAACGATTATTGAATGAGTTAAACGATAAAAGCTTTAAGCACAGATGAGAACCCAACAATTGATAATCAAAGCATACGACAAGCATATAAATAAACAAGAGTTTCAATAAAAGAGAGTTTCAAAAGTTTACATTGTTTCCCCCCAACAACAAAATGGTTTAGTTCACTATTGTCATGGTGAAGTTAGATGAAAAATGATGGAAGAATGGAAAAGCAAACCCTAGATTGGATGAAAATGAGCCTAAGCATCCAAGAGATCTCCAAGGAGTGAAAATTAGGTTTGGTCGCCCTCTTCTATCAAAAGAATGACTCTCAAGTCGCAATAGAGCTATTTATAGTTGAGGAGCGTCACAAAAAACAGGCCCAAGCTCAGCAGACAACTGCCCGACGTCACACTTATGCCGCCCAGCGGTTTGCCCATAGTCGTGCCACCACCTAGCGGTGGGTTCCACCGCCCAGCAGTTTTCCTTTTACCGCAAAACTGCCCAGTGTCGTCGCCTGGGTGTCAGATAGTGACTTCTCCTTGCATTTGGCCGCCCAGCGGTGGATTTTGGCGCTGGGCGGTTCCTAGACTCTTCTTTTCTTTATTTTTCTTCTTCCTTCTTGAGTCTAAGACCTTCATCTTCCATACCATTCTTCTCTTTCATCAAAGATGCTAAAAGCACAATGCAAAACAAGCATAATATCGCTAAAAATAGCTTTTGACTCTCGACTGACTCAATTTATGTGTTTTGCTTGATTCTAAGCTCGTTCTAAGTCTTAAAGGGTGTAATTTGGTCTCCATTGACATATGAAAATAACTGTTTTTCAATCGTTATCAGGGACGTTGGCATTAATGCATAAAGAAGAGTTCTTATATACATGAAAGAGAACTTGGTGAAATCTAACCCCAACAACATCCCCATCTCATAAAAATCAACCTTCATTCATCTCTGTGCTCTTTTGTCACTGATCAATTTTATTTTGCTTTATTTTATTATTTTTGCAATACAAACGCGTGATCTCTTTTATTCTAAGTCTTGAGTAATTTGTTTTCACACAACTGTTCAGCGCCGAGAGTCCTCTGGGATACGATACTTGATCTTACCATTTTATATTACTTATGTGACTCGGTGCACTTGCCGATTTGCCCCAACAAGTTTTTGGCGGCGTTGTCGGGGACTCACAGTTTAAGTTATTCTATTTGTGTGATCCTTGATTAATTTTGACTTTATTTTACTTTATTTTCTTACTTTTATTTTTCCATTCTTATTTTTGAGTTTTATCCCTAATTTTTATTTTTCTTATTTGTATTTTTGTACTAACAATCTCTCTCTAGAATTTTTATGCAGGCCTCACAATATGATCTAACAAGGATGCAATTCTACTAAGATAATTTCAATTACTGGTGGGAACCTCACTCAAGCACAAATCAAATTCAATATGAACAAGTTGGTGGATTATTCACTAGACCACCACCACAAGCAAATAGTGCTACAAAGCTTGAAGAGACCCTCTAGTGGTTCATGCAAGAATCTCTCTCTATTCAAGAAAGCACTTAACCAGCGTCCGAAAGGATAGAAGTGAATTGCAGATTCATAATTCAAAATATGGATGATCTTGGGGCCAATATAAATGATAACCCTAAAAGGGAACGCCAAGCCACTATCACTGATTGTGGCAAAGCTTTTGATAAAAAAAATTAAAGGAAGAAAAAGAAGAGAGTCTGAGTGAGAGAGAATGAGGTAGATGAGAGCAAAGAAACGAAAAGCATGAGTGAAAAAGAAAAAGATGAAGAAGAGAGAGAAAAGCAAGAAAGTGAGGGAAAAGAAAAAGAAAAAGAGGGGGAAGAAAAGAAAGAGGATGAGAGAAAAATAGAGAAAGAAGAAAAAGAATTTTTTAAAGAAAAGATAGACACAGAAGAAGACAAAGAAAGAGAGTATGAAAAACCTCTGTATTACTCAAAGAAGCATCACAAGAAGAAGAAAGAAAAACAATCCACGCAACTAAAAAGAATCTTCAAGAAATTGAAGATTAAACTTCCTGTGAAAAGAACACTACAGCCAATCCCTGGATATATCGTGTTCTTAAAAAAATTCAACAAAAAGAAGAAGTTGTCCAATATAATGGAGCACATGGCATGTGCATGTAAGCAAGCATCTACTGAAGGATGCAACTGACCGGGTCAAGCTAGTGATGTTAAAGAAGCGCTTGCTACGAGGCAACCCAGTATTTTAATGTACTTTTCATCTGTTGAGCTAAAGGGTGGGGAAAGATAGTTTATTTTTCAGATGACCATTGTGAGATCTAGGAACAGGAAATTTGAAATTTTAGACTGAATCAAGAAACCCCTGATCAAGAAAGCAATAATAAGCAACAAATTGAAAAAGGGAGACTCGACGCCCGGGCGCTGGCTGGAAAATAAAACCCGTAGCTCAAGCTGGCCCGATCCATTTTCACTCCTTTTAACCTCAAGGGTTTTGCCCAAGCCTTCACTATCTGATTTCCTTCAACCTAGCCCTTCCAAACACTTCCCCAAGTACTCTCTTCACTCTTCCCCTCTCCTACTCCACCAAACCCTAAGTATCCATCTCTTGTGAAGCCAAATTTGGGTTTGAAAGGGTTGATCTTGCTTTCTATCTAATTAATTTTTTGCTTCCATCCAGGTAATGTTATAAAACAGGTAGGCTTCTTTTTACATCAAGAAGGGGGGGTGAATTGGTGTTGATTCAAAATTAAAATCTTTTCGAAATCTTGGTATGAAAAATTCAAAGCTTTTGATCTTTCCTTGAAATGCAAGTTATTGAAAATGTAATGCAGCGGAAAAACGTAGTTGACTGCCTAGCAGATATAGTCGACTGGAAAGTAAAGAGTGTAGGGATCAAAAAATTCAAACATTGTGTTTATACTAGTTCGGCCAACAATGCCTACATCCAGTGTCCTTCCAACCCAGGNANAAAATGCACTATAATGGTTGCGGTTTTTACAACAAGGAATTTATAGAAGCACCACGCAAAAATATAAATCTCCTCTCTAACCCAAAACCAAATATAGTTGCACACACAAAACCAGAATTGCAGCAAGAATCCCATCTCCTGCAATCTGCACCCACGTCGAACAATCCTCAACGTGTCACCAGCACTCTTCACAAGATGCCAAGCCTATCACAACAGACTTCACAAGTTGTCAAGCCTTCAATCAAAAACCAACAGTCTTTCGCAGGATGCCAACCCTATCAAGATCAACCCAGAAGCACCTCTCTGTGCGGATATTGATCAAACAGTGAGAACGATGACTTCTCCTTCTGAATTCCTCTCAAGCAAGATCACCACTGTCTTCTTGGAGAATTCTTAGAGCTTCTAACGATGTCATATCACAAAAGTCACAAAACAATCGCGTTCTGTCTATTTATAGTTTTCTGTTTCATCATATTGATTCATAGTCGAATAGCCTACTAATAGAGTCGATTGTATTAAAAAAGTTATAATAGACAGTCAACATAAAGGCTCCTCAGTGAACAAAATTAAGACTCATTTATTACAGTTGACCAGGTTATACAGTTTTATCTAACTTTTGAAATTATAGCCGTTGGAGCTTGTAGGCATAACAGAATTTCAAAAAGAACAGTAACACAGTCGAATATGCATATCACAATGTCGAATGACACATGAAAAAACACTTTGAAATTCTTTTCAACTCAAAATCTCACACAACACATGTTCACATAATCTGTACAAAGATTTTAGCATAGTCGAATCCATTAAAAAGGTGTCACTACACATATAAGTTCAAAAGGTGTCTGTGATCTTTTCTTTCATAAATGTGTAATGATTAAAAACATTTTATCTCATATTTCAATACAAGCATGTTCCACAAATATAACACTCAATCAATGAAGATGGAAGAGAAGTAAGGTGGACTTAGACCCATGAAAGAAGGAGAAAAATGATGAAAAGAAGGGTCAAGTAAGTCGTTGAGCGCCAAAATGGTCCGCTGAGCGCTCAGAGCGATTAGAGGGAAACCACTCAACCGCAAAACTAACCATTGAGCGGTCAAAACGGCAAGAGGGAAACCGCTGAGTGGTGAACTTAGGCGCTTGGGCGATTGTCTGTTTTCATTAGCTAGATTCTGTAATCTTTTTGTTATCTTTTTGGGCTTATATATAGCCCCAGTATGAATCAAAAGGGGATTCTTTTGGCAGAGAGAAACATCCAGAGCTATTCCACACACCTTGGAGGATATTTCTTGGATGCTTAGGCTCTGTTTTATCAAATCTAGGGTTTGCTTTTCCATTCTTTCATTATTTTCATCTAGTTTCACCATGACAATGGTGAGCTAAACCCTTTGTTGTTGGGGAACAATGTAATCTTTTGAAACTTTCATATATTCAAATTCTTATTTATTTCATATGCTTGTCATATACTTGTTTATCAATTGTTGGGTTCTCATCTTTGCGTAATGCTTTTATTGTTTAACTCATTCATTAAAAGTTGTTGTCTTTATCGATATGGGGACGCACGGTAATGTCATGAACTGGAGAGAAATTCCTTGATTATGCTAATACCGCCTAGGGATAGGGGTAGGACGATCAATTGTATTTTGCTTCCGTTCACATTGCACTATTGGTTACTAGGGGAGGCTAGGGATAGCAAGCCGGTAATTAATAATAGGCTCTTTTCAACAAGGGATTGGGTTAAGGGTAGGCTAGAAAGTTTGCATGGCAATTGGATAAATAAGTGAAGTAAATAAGAAGAGTAGATATATGAGAGTGGATAAGATGAAATTGTACACCCCAACAACACCATTCATCCATAGTTTCTTAAAACCAATTGAATCAACTGCATTTGCATGTTTATTTTTGTTCTTTGCATACAAACATCAACTTAATTCTTTTCTCAAGTCTTACGCAATTTGTTTACATGAAAAGTAAGGCCTAAGAGTCCTTTGGGAAGAACGATATTGGGTTTACCAATTATATTACTTGATAACGATCTGGTACACTTGCCAGGGGCTTAACAAGTTTTTGGCACCGTTGCCTGGGACTCGTGGTTTAACTTATCTAGTAGTGTAAACTGATTAAGCGAGGCAACCTCTTCTTGAAGGCTTAAGCGAGGCAAGGGGGAGAAGGAGAGTCAGACGCCCATCTAGGGATTTGTTTCCTTCCCCTGAAAGATTATTATCACCTTCACCAGTTAGAAGAACAGAGGAGATGGCTGAACGAACTCCTCCAAGACGCACTCTTGCAGACTAATCAAATGCAGTTGGCCCTTTCCATTTTAACAGCATAGCCATGCCTATGGATCAAACGACCAACATGGTGATGAATCCAGCACTTATACACCTGGTGCAAAGCAATCAGTTTCACGACCTGTCAAATGAGAACCCCTATGACCATTTGACAGCTTTTAGTGAAATATGCAATACAGTGAAGATGGTAGGTGTATCAGATAATAGAGTGAGGCTTAGCTTGTTCCCGTTCTCATTAGGAGGCAATGCTAAGGCATGGCTTAATTCCTTCCCTGAAGGGACGTTTACTACATGGGAGACTGTGGCTACAAAGTTTGTCAACAAATATTTTCCACACTCTAAAGTTACTCAGGGTAGACTGGAGATCTCATCATTCAAGCAAGGCATGGAAGAAACTCTAAGTCAAGCATGGGAGCGATTTAAAGGCCTACTCAGGAAAACACCAGTTCACAGGTTTGACAAGAACACCATTGTTCTTGCTTACCTTGGTGGACTAAACATGCAGTCTAAGATGATGTTTGACGCCTCAGCTGGAGGTGATATCAAACAGAAGACTGAGGACGAAGCCTATGACTTCATAGAGAGTATGACAGCTAATGGACAAGAAGCGTACAGTGAAAGGGGCGCACCAACACAAAAGAGAGGAGTCTTGCACTTACCTGCATATGATGCAATGCTAGCTCAAAATCATATTTTGACCCAAAAGCTAGATACATTAACAAAGATCCTCTCACAACTTCCAAAGGAGATTCATAATGTCTCCCAAGCACAGCAGTTATGCGATCTTTGTGGTGGTGACCATATCAATGGTCAATGTGCTATACCTGAGGAGATGCAGCAGGAAGCAAACTACATGGGGAACCAATTCCAGTACAGGCAAGGGAATTTCAACCAAGGCAATTCTAGCCAAGGTTGGAAGAATCATCCGAGTATTGGTCAACAACAGAATAACCCATCAGGGCAAACAAGAGGCTTTAGGCAACAACAATTTTCTCCTTTGTGGCAGCAAATAAGTCAATTGACATAGAATTTGACAAATTCTTGAAGGATTATAATTCTCAACATTCAAGTTGACATAGAATTTGACTGGTTGACTTTTTGATTGACTGGTTGACTAGTTGACTTTTCTGTTTCACTGGTTGACTTTTCTGCATTCTGGTTGACTTTTCTGCACTGCAACTGTTTGATCTTCAACTTGTCTTTCCATTCATCTCCAATTCTCATCGAAACCCTCCAAAATAATGCAAAACAAGCATAATATCTCTAAAAACAACTTTTGACTCTCAATTGACTCATTTATTGGGTTTTACTTGATTCTAAGTTCATTCTAAGTCTTAAAGGGTGTAATTTGGTCTAAAATGATATATAAAAATCATTGTTTTTCAACCGTTATCAGTCATCCCAGGTTTTACAGTCGAATAGAATAAAAACAAAGTCGACTGAATTTTCAAATATCTTATGAAAACCAGCTCTAGTGCTAATTGTTATGAAACAGGTAGGCTTCTTTTTACACCAAGAGGGGGTGAATTGGTGTTGATTCAAAATTAAAATCTTTTCGCAATCTTGGTATGAAAAATTCAAAGCTTTTGATCTTTCCTTGAAATGCAAGTTATTGAAAATGTAATGCAGCGGAGAAACATAATTGACTGCCTAGTAGATATAGTTGACTGGAAAATAAAGAGTGTAGGGATCAGAAAATTCAAACGTTGTGTTTATACTGGTTTGGCCAACAATGCCTACATCCAGTGTCCTTCCAACCCAGGAAGCAAATGCACTATAATGGTTGCGGTTTATATGACAAGGAATTTATAGAAGCACCATGCAAAAATATAAATCTCCTCTCTAACCCAAAACCAAATATAGTTGCAAACACAAAACCAGAATTGCAGCAAGAATCCCCTCTCCTGCAATCTGCACCCACGTCGAACAATCCTCAACGTGTCACCAGCACTCTTCAAAGGATGCCAAGCCTATCACAACAGACTTCACAGGTTGCCAAGCCTTCAATCAAAAACCAGCAGCCTTTCGCAGGATGTCAAGCCTATCAAGATCAACCGAGAAGCACCTCTCTGTGCGGATATTGGTCAAACAGTGAGAACGATGACTTCTCCTTCTAAATTCCTCTCAAGCAAGATCACCATCGTCTTCTTGGAGAATTCTTGGAGCTTCTAACGAATTCAATCTGAAACAGGAAAATGAAAATGATAGATCACAAAAGTCACAGAACAATTCGCGTTCTGTCTATTTATAGTTTTCTGTTTCATCAGATTGATTCATACTTGAATAGCCTACTAATAGAGTCGACTGTATTAAAACAGTTATAACATACAATCAACATAAAGGATCCTCAATCATCAAAATTAAGACTCATTTATTACAGTTGACCAGGTTATACAGTTTTAACTAACTTTTGAAAATATAGTCGTTGGAGCTTGTAGGCATAACAAAATTTTAAACAGAACAGTAACACGCTGGAATATGCATATCACAATGTCGACTGACACATGAAAAAACACTTTGAAATTCTTTTCAACTCAAAATCTCACACAGCACATGTTCACAAAATCTGTACAAAGAGTTTAGCATAGTCGAATCCATTAACAATGTATTCAGGACTGGACTAGAACTTTGTCACAACACATATAAGTTCAAAAGGTGTCTGTGATCTTTTCTTTCAAAAATGTGTAATGATTAAAAACATTTTATCTCACATTTAAGCACATGCATGTTCCACAAATATAAAACTCAATCAAGCATAGGAACATACAATGTAATTCAATCAAAACATGTTCAAAAAATATGACAATCTTTACAGAATAAGAACATGTAATACTGGAACATATTACTGTTATTAAGCACTGAGTTGACATCATCAAAAAACAGTTTGATATAGAGTTTGTGTTGTCAACAATCTCAATAGGTAAGTCATGCAAACTCATGCTCCCATCCTTCATTTGTTGAAACCCTTGTTAAAGTTGCATGTCCTACAAAGGGGTTACCATTTGATGATGAAATTTCTAAATTTTTTATCAGAAGAATTGCCTCAAACTGGTTTTGCCACGATCCTGACTGATTAAGTTGTGAAATTTTTGGCTAAAAATGATGCTAAAACATTTATCTGAATCGCGTATCGCCCGGGCGTTGGCTCTGGTCGCCCGGGCGGCGGACGTTGTGACAGCATTGTAAAATTCTTGGTTTTCCTAATTTTTCAACCATGTGCAATTGATACTCACTCCATCGGAAGAATAGGAACACTAGGCCACAGGATTCTTGACTAATGCCCAACGTTTATTGGCTTTGTTTGTGATTTTCTATTCACAGGAATGGCTTCAGCATCTAGGAGAGCAAGGACTGCAGGTAGCAAAAGAAAAGAGATAGAGCAGTTCTATTCTCACCAGTTTAGGACACCAGCCCATGAGAGATATTTTCCAATAGTTAAGGGTAAGAAGCTGCTCATGGAACGTAAGGTGGGTTTGATAACTGCCTTAACTCCTCAGTTTGGAAGGGAGATCACCAACAGAGGATGGTTGAACCTAACCACCTACCCTACCTCAGCCAACACTATTATTGTGAAATAGTTTTACACTAACGCTAAGGCGTTAGGAGGAGAGCAAGAGACCTACTTTAGCTATGTGAGAGGCAGGAAGATCCCCTTTGATGCTGAAACAATCAACACCTTTTTGGGGACCGACTGGGAAGGAGGCAGATGCCAGTATGAGTAGATTATGACTAAGGGAGCCGACTATAAGGATGTGGAGAGGACCCTATGCTCACCTAGAGGGCATTTTGAGTAGAGCAGGGCTCGTGCACCGACCTACCTCAAGAGGACATTCTTAACTCCAGTGGCTAAATACTGGATGACCTTCACCCAAGCCAACATTCTCCCCTACTCACATATGTCTGATATCACCAGCTCGAGAGCTCTACTCTTGTACTATATTATGAGTGGTCGTGGTGTGAACATTGGATCGATCATTGCAAATGAGATCAAGAGTTGCACCCGCACCTTGCATACCAGGACCCCATTGGGGCACCCCTCTTTGATCACTCATCTATGTGAGATGATGGGTGTGGATGTTTCCACGCCACCCTTGGAGATCCCAAGGAAAGAGTTAAATGATGCTTACTTCACCTGCTACTTTGCGCCTGGGGAACAAGACCCAACCATGATTCCCCAGTAGGTGCCAAGGGCACACAGGGGAACACCACCACCAGTACAGCCACCAGCTCAGGAGGTCGCCCCATTTCAAATAAGGGACATGTATATGTCCCTAATGGAGGCTCGGATGACAGCCCTCTATAGAGGGGAACAGGAACTGGTGAGGACACTGACGCTGCTTTCCCTGAGAGACATTTTATCTCATATGAGGACTTTGCAGCCAGAGTAGCATGCTCTGCTGACCCAACACAAGGAGGTGCCGATGATGGAGCAGCCGGAACGTCAGCCATGGGTTATGACTCGGAGGAGGACGATTAATGAGATATACTTGGCATCTACTGATGGATGCCACCTTTGTTTAGAATAAGATTTCTTTTAGCTGTGTTATCTTCGCACTTTAGTTGCTTTAACTACCATAGTGTCTAAAAACTTTTACTTTTAACTTCTGCCCTTGTTTAAGCTCTATGTGTTTTCTTTTATCTTATTGTGCCCTACTTGTATGAACTAAACTGCTTTGATTTAACTGTGCTATATTTTGTGTGATGGGTTTGCTTTATGAGATTCTAGTGTTTGATTGAAGTTGAGAAAAGAAAATTCAAAAGAAAAAGCTCACTGCAAGGGAAAACTGGGAAAAAGAAAGAGAGTTTTGGCATTTACACAAACGTCTCTCTTAGCTTAAGGAACTTTGCAGACCAGAAAAACCAATTTCCTTCTTAGCCCAGCCTAGGTACAAGCCATAAAAAGTCCTTGTGATGATAACCTGCTTGTAAGTGTGTTTGGTTGTGGTTAAATGAAAGGCAAAATTAATTTGTGTGACATTGTGACAGCAGAGAGAAACACCACACCATACACCTGTGAACTGAGTAAGACACTTTTGAGCACTTGAGTGATATACTTTTGAGTGCTTGAGTGAAACGCTTTCCCTGGTGAGGAATAGTTCTCTAAATTTCTGATTGCATCTTTGCTTGGTTGATTGATCATTCTTAAGGATAGCACCTGAACATCACATTAATTTTGATTCAATTCTGCACATCTTGACTGAGATCTTCATGTTGAATTCATAAAAGTGAGTCATTGTCTTGAAAGCAAAAGTTTTTGAAAAAGGTGGAGTCATTGTAGTGATTGTTCTGAAAATCTGAGTTACATTTTGTTTGCTTGAGGACAACCAAAGTTCTAAGTTTGGGGTTGTGATAACGATTTAAAACACCGTTATTTGTTATGTGATTTTGATACTAAAAGCACCCTTTTTCACTTAGAAACTTGCTTGGACTCATGTGTTTTCAATAAAATGCGTGAACAAGAGAGTTGAGGTTGATTTCAATGGTTTTCTAACAAATTTCCCTTGTTTTGGCAGAGATTGAGCTAATATTGGAAGAAGAAGTGAAAAGCCAAGAAGATTGAGCTCAAAAAAGGGTCAAAAAGGCACCAAGAGGAGGAAAACGCGAAGCCCGAGCGACAAGGAACGAAAAAGCTACGCGTCCAACATCACCGTTGGTCACCCGGGCGGGGGCCCCGACGCCCGGGCGGTGGACGTTCGAAGCCTGGGCATCCAAATCTGACGTCCAGGGCTTACATGAGCCTTAAATCTCGCCCAGGTGAGCTCCCTGCCACGCTCTGGCGATATTTCACCTGGAGGGCCCTGTTTCTGCTCTGTTTTAATTCTTTCGGACCGGGCCGCACTTTGGGACGCGTCTGACATTATTTAAAGGACCTTGGGGCTCTAGGTTTTGAATCCCTGGTAGAAAAGAGCATAGCAATACACTCTTAGCCAATTCTTAGTCTTTCCATTCTTACTTTCTTCCATTGTTCATAGAGTTCCCGCATATGATGTAACCTTGTAAACTCTCATGTATTTGAATTGATTCTTAATTTCATGTGCTTTTTCATTCATTGTTAGAGTAATTCATTTGTTCTTATTGCTTGCTTATACAATAGCATAATCTGTGAGTTGCATGAGTGCCGACAGGTTCCTTTCAATTCAGGTCCTTGTTGAATTACTCCTAAGGGTTATATTGCTCAGACATGAGGGTATGAGTCTTAGTCGTCTTAACCTCTTGATCTTCACATCGTTTTACCAGGAATGCTAGGAATTGTATGAACTGGTAATTAGGGACAGACTTATTTACCGAGGGATCGAGTTTAAGTGTTTTAGTGAGGGACGTTGGCATTAATGCATAAAGAAGAATTCTTATATACATGAGAGGGAACTTGGTGAAATCTAACCCCAACAACATACTCATCTCATAAAAATCAACCTTCATTCATCTCTGTGCTCCTTTGTCACTGATCAATTTTATTTTGCTTTATTTTATTATTTTTGCAATACAAACCCATGATCTATTTTATTTTAAGTCTTGATTAATCTTGTTTTCACACAACTGTTCAGCACCGAGAGTCCTCTAGGATACGATACTTGATCTTACAATTTTATATTACTTGTACGACTCGGTACACTTGTGATGAAGGTTGAAAAATAGTTATTTTCATATGTGAATTTGGACCAAATTATGCCCTTTACTACTTGGAATGAGCCTAGAATCAAGCAAAACTAAATAAATGAGTCTGTAGAGAGTCAAAAGTTGTTTTTAGCGATTTTATGCTTGTCTTGCATTGTTTTGTAGCTATATTTTGAGAAAGTGAAAAATGGAGTTAAAGATACAGGTCGTTGACTCAAGAAAAGAGCAGAAAAATGAAGATTTGAAGAGTCGACGCACCACACTTAAACCGTCGGGCGGTCCAATGGCGATTGACGCTGGGCGGTTCTAAGGGAAACCGTCGGGCGGTGGTGATTGCCGCCGGGCAGTTTTCAGGATTATGGCAAACCGCCGGGCGGCACACTTAAACCGCCGGGCGGTGGCTCGCTGGGCTTGGGCCTGTGTTCTGATGCGCTCCTCACCTATAAATACCCCTATTGC
>NC_028358.1:18056397-18061255 GCF_000741045.1 Vigna radiata var. radiata | reverse complement strand
TCCATTGTTTTCGTTTGTCAATTGAATCAACTTTATTTTGCATGTTAATATTTTTGCTCTCAAATCCAATTTATTAATTTTTATTTTCAAGTCTTATTATTTTAATTCACGTGAACGAGAAAGCCTTTCGAGTCTCTTGAGAAAACGATACTTGGTCTTACCATTTATATTACTTGTACGATTTGGTACACTTGCCAATTTGTCAACAAGTTTTTGGCGCCGTTGCCATGGACTCGAGGTTTATTTTTCTAGTAGTATGGATTAATTGAGTTTGACTTAATTTGATGTTTATTTTTATTTTTGTTCTAATAAATGTTTTCTAGGGTTTTGTGCTTAAGTTTTGCAGAAGGCAGTTTGATCAAGAATTTGATTATATGGGCACTCAATTCCACCAAAATGACTTCAACCAATGGTGGGAACCTCATTCTAACATTTATCAAAGCCAATTTGGGCAACAGTCCTCTTCGCGAAAAGAAACGTTCGGGGAAGCTAAAGAACGTTTACGGCAGGAACTATTCTCTGTACCAAAAGAAACGTTGGGGGAAGTCCAACAACTCTTGCGGCAAAACTTATTCCCATTGCCAAAAGAAACGTTGGGGGAAGCCCAACAACGTTTACAACAAAAGTAATCTCCTGTACACAAAGAAACATTGGGGGAAGCCCAAGAACGTTTATTGCAGGAACAACACTCTCATGTCTTGAAGTCTCTGGGTATTATTAGGGTTAATACTGAAGTTAACCCTAAAGAAGAATGTCAAACCACTATCTTTACAAATGATAAGGTTGCCAAGGAGGAGAAGATAGAAGAAGAAGAGCTAGAGAGGTATGAAGAGGAAACAAAAACAAAAGAAAGTTGCTGCTGTGAAAAAGATCAAGGAGATAGAAACAGAAAAGTTGAATGAGAATGAGAAGAAGGACGAGAAGGGAAAAGCCATGGTTGAAGGAAAAGAAAAAAAGAAAAAAAAATTGAAAATAAAGAAAGAAAAGACAAAGAAAAAGAGAAGGTTAAGGAAGGAGAAAATTAGGAAAAAGAGGAAGAGAGGAAAGAAAAAAAGGTCATGTGAAAAACCCGTTCCTCATAAAAGGAAAAATCATAGGAAGGAAAATAGGTTCAAGTACTTTAAGGAGATCTTTGAGAAATTGGAGATCAAGGCTCCTGTGATTGTTGAATGGAAACATGTGCTGGGCATGATCAACTTCTTGAAGAGGTTTAGCATAAAGAAGAAGAAGAAGAAAATACTAAGCACGAAGAAGCTTAACACCTACTAATGGGTGTTTGTGGAGACTTTCTCAATTATTGTCTAATAATTTGAATTTTTGTGTTTGTTTTTCTGTTTTTCAAATTCTGTCTAATACATTTTGTGTGTGCATATGCATTTGAGTGAGAAAAATCTTGAGATTGAAAATTTAGGGCAGAGATCAGGGGTCACCAAGAGAAACCACAAGGAGGCAAGAAGAAAAGTGGTAGAAAAAAATTACCACCCACCGCCGGGCAGTACCACTTTGCCGCTGGGCGGTAGAGGCGGAAAGTGAAACCTGAAGCTTTTAAAAGCTGGGTGTTTCCCAGCTTTCTTCACTTTACCTTTCCCCTTTGAGTTTCGCCTGGCGGTCTCCTTGCTCCCTTGCTCCAGATTTGCACTTCCAAGAGGGTTTTAAAGAGATTTCTATACACTTTCTCATCACCCNCTCACAAAAAGCTTTGTNCTTGCTCATATTTGGNGTTTTNCTTGGTGGGAGTGTNCATTTAGAGTCTTCCATCATCTATTGAAGGATTTGTTGCAAGCATTCATATCTCCACTCAAGTAAGTTGTGCAATTTCATTTGTTAGTTCTCAATTTTGAAAATCTTGATGAACATGTTTAGGAATTTGGTAACTTAGGGTTTTGAGATTCTTTGCATGGATTGTTGAATTGGGAACTGTTTTGGACCGATTAAGTTGTTTGAAATTGATTTGCATGATAGGAATTAGCATTTGAGTGGAGACTAGGGTTGGTTTGGTGAAAATTTTTTAAAACCCCTCTCACCGCCGGGCGGTATGCCATTGTCGTCGGGCGGTGTTCAACCTGGTGCAGACCGTCGGGCGGTAAGCCTTTGTACCGCCAGGCGGTTTGCTGCGTTTTTGTGGTTTGCTTGCATTGTGAAAGGGAGACTTTGTGCACCCACTGTTGTAAATTTTGTTGGGTTCGAAAATTTTGTTGATGCATTAACTCCTAACAATAGATTGTTGTGGTTTTTGGTAAACTGTGTTTATTGCAGAAATGGCATCAGCATCGCGCCGCGCAAGAAATACTGGAGGTAAAAGGAAGATGCCAGAAAGCTCGAGATGATTTGACTCTCAAAGATTCCTCTCCAAACAACATGAGGAGCACTTTGCTACCGTGCAAGAAAGGAGGTTGCTAATGGAGAGGAAGGCTTCCTTCATACCGGATTTGGCTCCTGAATTTGAAGAAGAGATTTTGAGGAGAGACTGGGAGAGGTTGACGACCTACCCTGCACCTGCCAGTGCGGAGTTGGTAAAAGAATTCTACACCAACGCGGTGCCCAGAGGAGGAGTGGCTGCTGGACGTTATTTGAGCTTTGTGAGGGGGCAGACTATCAGTTATGACCCCGATACCATTAACAGCTTCTTGGGAACAGAGTGGCCAGGGGAGCAGTGCCGGTATGCAGCACATGCTGGTTTGTTCGGTAATGTTGCTGAAATTAAGGAGGTTGTGTGTCTTTCTGGGAGACACTTTCAGACTAATGCTAGCGGTGCACCGGTGAACATTCGACGGTTGGATATGATACCTCTAGCCCGATATCGGATGGCATTCACACATGCCAACATCCAACCGTGCTCCCACATCTCAGATACCACGATTCACAGGGTTCGTCTCATCTTCTGCTTGATGAGACAGATGGAGGTAAATGTTGGCCAAATCATTGCCGATGAGATTAGGAGCTGTGCTATGACCGTTAGTAGCAGGATGCCATTGGGGCATCCATCTTTGATCACTTTTCTGTGCAAGCAGGCTAGGGTGAACATTGCAGTTCCCCCATATGAGAGACTTGAGAAATGCCATTGATGCAGCCTATTTCCACCAGTTTTGTGCGGTGGTCGGAGCAGCAGGAGCAGCTGATGCAGTAGGGGCAGCACCTCGAAGGGGTCGTAGGAGAGCTGTAGCTCAGCAGGAGCAGGTGCCCGATGAGGTACCAGTTCAGCACGCGGAGCTCTTCCAGATGAGGGACATGTACATGTCCATGATGGAGGCTCGGATGGAGGCCCTTCACAGAGGGCAGGTGGCTACTGCTGAGATGATCATTGGACTTTATGATCAGCCACCTGTACACAGGTGGACTATGGACGAGTTTCATACAGCTGTGGCATGGCCTGAGCAGCAGGCGCAGAGTAGTGGGTTTGGAGCATCTGGAGCTCTGAACACTAAGGAAGAGAATTTCGAGGACGTAGATGATGAGAGTCAAGAGGACTTCGATGACAGCATGGGCTGATAGCAGACATCTACTGAGGGATGTCCATAGACAGGATTTAGTTTCTCTTTCTTTTACTTTTATTTTGTTTCATTTTAAATTCTTATAATAGGTTGAATTTTAATTTTGTTGTGTACTCTTGGCTTTAACACTTGTTCTGAAAATGTTTGACTAATTGATGTGCATGATGGATCTATTTAATGATTATTGGATGTGGATGAGGATTGAGTTGCAATGCATGTTGATATCCAAGAAATAGATGTGTGATGAATTTTTGATTGTGGTCATGATGTTAGGAAGGGTGCATGAAGGAATTTTGTGTGAGAAAGCATGTGTGTGAGATTTTGAGCTCCAGAGTTTTTATTGTTGTATGCATTGTTCACAGGAAAATATGGATGATATTGCCTTAATCTTGATGATCGATTGAATTGCATGTGAATGTCATATGATCAATGCCCTTTTTGAAAACCCCTTCTCTAGCCAAATGTTCACCCAAAATGCTTGAAATATTATAACCTTTTTTAACCTTAGCCTTAAACAGTATATGAACCCTTGTTTTGAAGTTCTTTACCTTGAGTTCGGATGAGCTTAATTGTATATTTTGAAAAGGTTCAAGTTTGGGGTCGTACGGGGGAAAATTGAAAAAGCAAGTAAAAGGCATTGAGCTCAATTGTTGTGAAAAGAGAAAAANTCATGAGAAAAAGAAAAGAAAAGGGAAGAAGTTGGGAATGAGAAATTTTGGTGAGAAAGTTATGCTTAATTGTTGAATATTTTGATAGTTCTCTTGACTCAAGGATTTTGCATTCTAGAAAAACCATTTTTTCTTGTTAGCCCAACCTCATTACAAGCCTTGAAAAGTCCTTTTGATGACATTTGCATGTAAAGATGTTGATTGTTTGAGATGAATGACAATTTTGTTTCATGTGACTTGTGAATAATAGAGAGTTGGAGTGTCACCATAAACACTTGAGTGATTGAGTGAAACACCTGCTTGTTATAAACTGTTAATTTTCATAAGTGCATTTTACTTTAGTGGATTGATCATTCATAATGTATAACATCTGTTGTGCAGATTGAAAGCATGCATGCATCTTATTTTGGATTTCACTGAGGATATTGAATTGTGTAGTTTTGTCATGTACCTTGGGATTGCTGAGGCATTGGATGAAAAAGTATAAAGCCAAGTTTTGTTTTGTGTGCTTTGTTTTGTTTTGCTTGAGGACAAGCAAAGTTCTAAGTTTGGGGTTGTTGATGAAGGTTGAAAAACAGTTATTTTCATATGTCAATTTGGACTAAATTACGCCCTTTACTACTTGGAATGAGCCTAGAATCAAGCAAAACTCAATAAATGAGTCTGTAGAGAGTCAAAAGCTGTTTTTAGCGATTTTAT
>NC_028358.1:18053927-18055532 GCF_000741045.1 Vigna radiata var. radiata | reverse complement strand
CTGTTTATAATGCGGTATTAATTACTAGGGGAGGCTAGGGATAGCAAGCCAATAGTTAATATTAGGTCCTTTTCGCCGAGGGATCGGGTTAAGGGGAGGCTAAGAAAGTCGCATAACAATTAATTAATCAAACTAATATTCAAGAGGAGTAGATAAGAGAGGGAGGATTAGATGAAATTGTAAACCTCCAACAACATCCATTCATCCATTGTTTTCGTTTGTCAATTGAATCAACTTTATTTTGCATGTTAATATTTTTGCTCTCAAATCCAAATTATTAATTCTTATTTTCAAGTCTTATTATTTTAATTCACGTGAACAAGAAAGCCTTTCGAGTCTCTTGGGAAAACGATACTTGGTCTTACCATTTATATTACTTGTACGATTTGGTACACTTGTCAATTTGTCAACAACTTGCCGATTTGCCCCAACAGCGTGTCACATGTTTAATTGTGTTGTGTTTTGTTTGTTTCGTAATTTTTAGAATTTCCTTTCTACCTTCCCCCTTCTTTCATCATGTCTAATTATTTTGATTATGAGCATACTACTTCTTCTGCCTGTGCCTATGATTATGATTCTCCTTTTGCATCTAACTTTGAGTATGGTTCTCATGTATACTCCGTTGATTTCTATGTTGAGAACAATTTGGTTCCTCCTCCATCTCGTGAGAGTGCTCCTCGTGAGCTGTTTTCACATGATGAGGGTGTTCCATGTGTTCTTACCATTGGACTGATACATTGGCTGCCTAAGTTTCATGGTTTTGCAGGTGAATGCCCACATAGACATTTGGAGGAGTTCTATACCATTTCTCTTCAATGAAACCTCCACATGTCCTTGATGATCACATGATTTTAAGGGCATTTTCGCATTCACTACAAGGAGTAGCAAGGGATTGGCTTTATTGTCTTCCTCCAGGATCCATCCCCTCTTGGGAAGATCTTGAGCATATGTTTTTGGATGAATTCTTCCCTGCTCAGTATAGTTATAGAAATGATCCTGGGTGGAATGACCCTAATCTGGGATGCTATGGTACTCCACAGCATCAATATCAAGAACCACCATTCTAAAATACTTGTATGCCTCCACCAGTCCAGGAACCACAGCAACTACAGTTTTATGAGCCGCCCAATTAGCTCCTCAGCCTTCTATTTCGGAGCCTACATTGAAGTAGTTGTTGAGACAGATGACTGCTCAGAATATGCAGTTTCAGCAGGAAACCAGATATCAAATTATGCAGTTTCAGGAGTTTCAGCAGGAAATTATAGCTTCCCTTCAAAGTTTAAGCAATCAGTTGGGGTAGATGGCCACTCAGTTCATTAAGGAATAGTCTCAAGTTTCATAGCGATCAGTATTTCAGACTGTTCAGATTCTTGATGATGTCAATGCCATTCACATAAGAGATGGGGAGCAGAGTCATGAGCTTACTACTCCGCCATCTACTTTCCCACCCTCTTATGTCTCCACCCTTGCACCTGAGGAGACTGATGAAGATTTGGAGGACCAGGCAAGTATAAGTAGTAATTTTGAGTCAGGTACACCATGTTCATCTTAACAAGTTCCTGGATAACAAGCCTAAGGGTTTTCTTATTGATGATAGTGACGATA
>NC_028358.1:18037508-18052682 GCF_000741045.1 Vigna radiata var. radiata | reverse complement strand
GAACATCTCCCTGATAGCCAAAATTGGCAGCTTCCACCATGACCAGGGGAATTTTCTTTTCCCTTCTCCCCCTTTCCCCACTTGTAGTGCACTTGTCCATGATTTGTTGAATATTCTGATTTCTGATCTTATGCTTGTGACACATTGAGGACACTGTGTAGTTTAAGTGTGGTCTATTGGGGGAGATTTCTACTTTCTTTGTTAGTTTTTGTTTTTTGCGTTAAATTTTTTGTTTTCTAGGTAGTTTTTGTTTTGTCTTGTGTACAGTTTTGCATGTTTCTCTTGATTTCTAGACTTTGTTTAGGTTGTAGATGTGTCTTTCACTTCATTGATACTATGATCTGTTGGAAATCCTTGCTTTTCTCTGCTTGGAAGATGATTATGATGTTTGAGAAGGTGACTGATTGTGACAATTACCCTGTGTGAGATTTGAGTCACTTTATGTCTTTCTTGTGTGATATGTCTCTTGATTGCTTGCACATATGCCTTGGCTTGACTCTTTTTGATAATTCTTGATTGATATGCATGTTTGGAAGTGATAAAGGCAGTTTTTTTTCTTGAGCCTCTCTAGCCAGATGAGCGTACCTTGTTTTGATCCCTTAATAACCCCTTTCGAGCCTATACTTTCCGCATTTCTTTGTTTTGAAGCTAATACACTAGCCCTAAGTGAAAAACCATGATTACCTTCACCTTAGGGAATTTTGGAGCTTTGGAAGTGTTTTAGGAACAAGTGTGGTCTCCCTAGGGGTTCAGATGAGTTGGCTAGTTGGTTCCTCTTCTTGTTTTGTTTTTTTTTGTACATATGTGTGCATCTTGTCTCTTGAAATGGTGTTCTAAAAAGAGAGAAAAGAAAAAAGACAAGAGGAAAAAAGAAAAAAAAATTGAGAAAAAAAAATGTGTGAATAATGGAGTCAAGAAGAAGATTCAATTAGAGGTTTGGGTGTGATTTGACTTTGTTTACACTTGTTCCCTATTGCTCCTCTATTTCTTTTGGTTTATAGCTTCTCATCCATATGTTATCCTCCCTTGTCCTTGTCCCCATTACATCCATAAAAGACCTTTTGATTTGAACATGCATATGTTTTGATTGTTGATTTTAGAGGCTTGCCAAGTCTGTTTGTTGTTTGCTTTCTTAAGTACATTGAGTTGACATAGCTTACCTTAGACACTTGAGAGAAACACTGATAGTGCATTTGTGAGGTTTTGTTACTTTTGATTCACCTCTTGAGCTGATTAATCATTTTGCCATGTCTTGAGTTGCTTGGATGACTTCATGAGTATCTGCTTTCTCTTATTTTGTCGTTGTTAGTCTTTGTTTTTCGTGTGCTGAGTCTATGTCACTTCCTTGATGTCGTCTGAACTATTCCTTGATTTGCGTCTTGATTTTGTCTAGGAGTGCAAAAGACTAAGTGTGGTCTATTTTGATGAGTCAATATTTTCTTGACTTCACTTAATTTATTGTGCTAGAATTAACCAGGGAATTGTGCTTGAATGTCCAATATTTTTCCATATTTGTTAATTGTGCTTAATTTGATCAGAAATTCTTATTTTAATTAATTTGAATTATTTGAGCTAATTATTTGTATTATTAATTGTAGTAAAATTATTGGTTAATATTTTGGGACTTGAAATGCACACAACGTTACTACTCATGATGGAATTTTAGAAGACAAGTTCTTTTCTTTGAAGAATGGGTCCAGCAAAGGGAGTCACTTGGCTATTTTGTGGGAAAGCACACATTCTCAATGAATTAAAAATGTTGATTTATTGAAGAAGGCAGTAGGGCCCATGAGTATAAGACGTGGTGCTTCATTAAGGGAAATGTGGGAACATGCCACAACACGTTACGGCCATGGCAATTAGCATCCCATGTCCAACTTTGAAGTGCGGTGTCACGGTTAGCAAAAAAAACCAGCTGCCACCCAAGCACACAACAGCAAATAAAAAAAAAAATACATCCAGCTAGCTGCTTGGAGAAAGGTGTCCAGCTGCCAAGAGCAAGCGGCCCATAAGTAATTCACGGGCCAGCAGCAAGCTGATTGCATTTTAAAGGGGTTAAATATGTTTTTAGTCCCTATATTTTGGGGTGATTTTGGTTTTAGTCTCTCTTTCAAACTAAGGTACAATTTAGTCCTTCAACTTTAGAAAACTCTTGTTCTAGTCCTTTTTACCAATTTTTTTTTAACTTTATTTGTTGTTTCAAGCACGTTTCATTATAACATTTGGATTGTTTACACTGTTTGACACATTTTTGCTTCAATATTAACTAATAAACGCGTTTGAAACAGCAAATAAAATTAAAAAAATTTGGTAAAAAGGACTAAAACCAGAGTTTTCTAAAATTGAAGGACTAAATTGTACCTTAGTTTGAAAGAGAGACTAAAACCAAAATCACCCTAAAATATAGAGACTAAAAACATATTTAACCCCATTTTAAAACGCGACCCGTTCCATTTTAAAAGACGCCACCTCCCTACTGCACTCCACAATTGCACGGTCTAGCAGGAGAGTAGCTTGGGCGGGCTTCATTTATCTCATCCAAGCATCAAGCATGATCCAGCGTTGAAGTAAAGGGCAGCGGCCTGCACTCCACGGTCCAGCAGCAATTTGAAAAATCTCCACGCTGGCAGCAAAGGAAACTCCACGGCCCATGCTGACAGCAATGACGGGCTTCACAATGGAGGAGAGCTCCAGCACGTGAAATGAGGAAAGAGGTGCAGCCCATGAGAAGTCAACACACGTCCAGCGGGCTTCATTAAGTGAGCAGTTGTAGGTCATTCACTTTCTTCATCCAGTAGGCCTTTATACAAGCAGGCTTATTCACACTAGCTTGGGAGGTGCTTCAAGAAGTTCAGCAGCTGGTCCAGCATTGAAAGAGGCCTGCACACGCACACGAGAAGGCTGAAGGAGCTGGATCCAAGGTAGGTCTTGTTGGCTTTGAGGGCGACACATTTTTAATTGCTTAAAAAGGGGGTAGAGCCGCCACACAGAAGTAGAGAGTTTTTAGTATTGAAAGATAATTCAAAAGTCTTCATATGCTTTATATCTCACTAATAGCAGTTAGTATAAACTGTCATATTGACAGTTAGGTAGTTAGGCTCATTTTCTGTTGTATCAGTTTTTCAGAAACTCTGCTGTATAAATATACACTCTTTGCCCTAATAAACTAAGTTGCACATTCAGTACATTACGGTCTTTCTCTCTTTCTCTGATCTTTTAGTTCTAATAGTGGTATCATAGAGCATAGGTTACGAAAAACTGGGAACTGAGGGTTGTTTTGTCTAACCAAGAAAGTATAGTTTCAGACGATCTTGAACCTTGAAGAAGCTTGTGATAATGGCGGAATTATCAACGATGCATTATCCAATACTCACAGATAATAACTGGAGTCGTTGGCATACCTAGATGCAGGTGGTTTTCCGCGTACAGAAAGTCAGCAATGTGGTCGAAGGAGATCCAATGGTCGATGCCTCTAGAAAAGAAGAGCAGAAGAAAGAATGGAAGGAAAAAGACGATAGAGCTTTGCTGATAATAAACCAGTGCGTGGACGATGCAAACTTCGAAAAGATCCAGCATGCTGTGACCGCGAGGGAGACATGGAACATCTTTGTCCGTCGCCATTCTGGAGGAGAAAAGGTCAAGAAGGTTAGACTGCAAGCCCTAAAGAGACAATACGAACACATGGAGATGGAAGATAGTGATAAAGTGAACGAGTTTTTCAGTCGCGTGATATTAGTAGCAAACCAGATGAGAGCCTGCGGGGAGAAACTTACAAATGCAATGATAATGGAAAAGATTCTGAGATCATTGCCTGCTACATTCGACCATCTTGTCATAACCATTGAAGAAACCAGAGATTTGGAGAAACTTAGGATTGAAGAATTGTAAAGTGTGTTTGAAGCTCATGAAATGCGAAGATATGGCAGAAAGAAACGCAATGACCAAGCCTTGAAGATTCAACACATTTCTGGTGATGAAAAGAAGAAACCAAACAAGTGGAAAGGCAAGAACAAAGACATGAAGAAATGGAAAAAGGCACAGATGATCAAGAGGAAAAAGGTAACTCTACAGACAAAAGGAACGCCCCAAGGAAAAAATATTCAAAAGAAGAGAAAAAGAACATGGAATGCTTTGTCTGCCGTAAGAAAGGACATTTATCCTACGAATGCTGGTTCAACAAGAATAACCAGAACAAAAAGGGTCAAAACAAAGAAGCTCATGTGGTAGAAGAAGAAGAATCCGAGTCAGAACCGATAAATCTTATGGTTGCCACCAACACAAAGGATACCGGGATAACACAGAATATCTGGTACGTAGACTCCGGCTGTTCTAATCATATGACATATAACAGGAACTGGTTGATGAATCTAGATGAATCCAAGAAAAGTAAAGTCAGAGTTGCCGACAACAGCACGTTGAAAGTAGAAGGGTCTGGAACTGTAAAAGTCAAAAGGAAGAATGGGCAGCATGCAACGCTTGAAAACGTTCTTTTCGTACCAGAGATGAAGTGCAACCTTCTGAGTGTAGGACAACTGACAGAAAAGGGCTACACGGTCATCATGGGAGGTGATGCACAGATGGAGGTATATGACAAAGGTAAAAATCTAATTCTTAAATGTGCAAGATCAGGAAATCGGACTTTTCAGGTTCGTCTGGACGTAGTTGAGGCATTGCAGTGTCTATCTTCTGTAAAAGAAGATGAAACCTGGAAGTGGCATCTGAGATTCGGACACCTAAACTTCAAGGATCTGCAACAACTGAGCAGCAAAGAGATGGTATCTGAGTTACCCAATATCACATGACCAAGTAGGGAATGTGAAAATTGCTTAGTCGGGAAACAAACCAGGAGACCATTCAAGAAACAACTCGAGCCTAAGTCAAAGGAACGACTGGAAGTGGTTCATTCAGATGTGTGTGGACCAATCGAACCCTCAATAGTAGCAGGGAACAAGTACTTTGTAACATTTGTTGATGAATTCAGCCGTATGGTGTGGGTGTTTTTCATGAAACAGAAGAACGAAGTGTTGGAGATATTCAAACAATTCAAGAAGCACACCGAGAGAGAGAGTGAAAGAAGAATCAAAATCCTCAGAACAGATGGTGGGGGAGAATACACCTCACGGGAGTTCGAATCCTTCTGCAAAGATAATGGAATAATGCACGAAGTCATAGCTACTTATACTCCAGAACACAACGGTTTGGCTGAGAGGCGCAATAAGACCATCATGAACATGGCCAGATGCATGCTCAAGGAGAAGAACGTGGTTCGTGAATTGTGGGGAGAAGCAGTGGCGACAGTTGTTCACGTTTTAAACAGGTGTCCAACCAAGCGCTTGACAGATCGCGTACCACATGCGGCATGGTCAGGTAAGAAAACATTTGTAAAGCACTTTAAAATCTTTGGTTCGCTGGTTTTTTGCCATGTAGTAGATCAGAAACGAGTGAAGCTGGACGACAAGGGTGAAGCCATGGTGTTTGTGGGATATCACTCCACTGGTGCTTATAGGCTATTCGATCCGATCAGAAAGAGGATCACAATCAGCAGAGATGTTGTTCTGCTGGAAGATGAAAGTTGGAATTGGCAAACCAACCAAACCAGCATGAGGAAGTCAACCACCTCGGTGCAAATACAATTGCCGGAAGAAGAAGAAGATGGAGCTGCTCAGACTGTAGACAACACAGAAATTATTGACTCAATGACTAATGAAAGTAGACCAAGAAGACATGTGGTTCGACCCTCATGACTCACTGATTACGAAGTATACTCAGACGCAGGAATAGATGAAGAAGGAGACATAATTCACCTAGCTTTGATTGCCGGGAGTGAGATCTTGGATGTCAACGAAGCATTAACACAACCAATTTGGAGAGCTGCTATGACAGAAGAACTAAAATCCATCGAGAAAAACAAGACTTGGAAGTTGATGGATCTACCACATGGCAAGCAGAGTATAGATGTAAAGTGGATCTTCAAAACAAAGATGAATCCAGATGGTTCTGTTATGAAACACAAAGCAAGGCTCGTAGCCAAGGGATTTCTCCAGAAAGAGGGTATAGATTTCACTGAAGTATTTGCACCCGTTGCAAGGTTAGAAACAATTCGTATAGTTGTTGCTATAGCTTGTTTTAACAAATGGAATATATTTGCTCTTGATGTGAAATCTGCCTTTTTGCATGGATTTCTTGAGGAAGAGGTGTACATCAAGCAACCTTCGGGGTTCATCAAGAAAGGAAGAGAACATCAAGTTTATAAACTTGATAAAGCACTCTACGGACTAAGACAAGCTCCTCGCGCTTGGAACAAGAGGATCAATGCTTTCTTTGACAGCAAAGGCTTTGAGAGATGCACAGTGGAACACAACCTGTATGTGAAGACAAACAAAGACAACAATGTCCTGATCATATGTCTTTATGTTGACGATATGTTGTTGACTGGCTCAAGCTCGATAGAGTTGGAAGAATTCAAACTACTGATGCAGACTGAGTTCGACATGACAGATATGGGAAAACTAAAGTATTTCCTAGGAATGGAATTCTCAAGGACCTCGGCAGGACTAATGATGCACCAGAACAAGTATGCAAGAGACATACTAAGCAGGTTTATGATGGACAAATGCAATGAAGTTGAGACTCCACTCGAAGCTGGCAAGAAGCTGCGAGTCAATGCAGAGGAAGAAAGTGTAGATGGAACCAATTATAAACAATTGGTTGGATCATTAAGATTCCTATGCAACAGCCGTCCAGATATCATGTTTAGCGTTGGATTATTGAGTCGATTCATGAGTGATCCTAAGAGAAGCCACATGACTGCAGCAAAGCGATTGCTCAGATACATCAAAGGAACTGAGGATTTTGGCATTTTATTTCAGCAGGGTCAGAAACATGGAGATTTGAAACTAATTGGCTACTCAGATGCAGATTTTGGTGGTGATGAAGATGACAGGAAGAGCACATCCGGAAGCATTTTCTTCATTCACGGTGCTCCTGTCTCTTGGAGTTCTAAAAAGCAGAATATCATAGCATTGTCCAGCTGCGAGTCCGAGTATGTAGCTGGATGTCATGCTGTATGTCAAAGTATATGGCTGAGCGAAATTCTGAAGCATTTGAAAGTAAATACTATGGATTGTGTTGAGCTAAACTTGGACAACACATCAGCAATCAATCTTGCTAAGAATCCTATCAGCCATGGTCGCAGCAAACACATAGACATCAAGTATCATTTCCTGCGTGACATGGTAAACAAAGGGAAGATCAACTTGAAGCATTGCTGGACTGAGTTCCAACTTGCAGACATTTTTATGAAATCTCTCAAACATGGCTGTATCAAAATTTTAATATTATAAAATTATAAGATTAGAGAGAGATCACGTGACTTGTAAAAATAAAAGAGAAAAGAAAGAAAAAAATAACTTATGTATATAAATAACAATAACAATCATTATATTGGTGGGGGGATGTTAATAGACTGGCAGGTACTTTTAAAAAAGTATTGAAGTTATATTACTAAGATTATACTGATAAAAGAAAGTTAAAACTCACCGATATACTCTGATATAAATATAACGTGCATCATACGTGTTTGAGAGATGAACACATCTCACAATAGAAAGACAACTGAGGTAACCACTCTTTTTGGCTCCCACTACAAGACTCTATATATAGGAAAACAACAAAATTCAATATGCTGCAAAATGATCAGGAACTATAGATGTAAGGAACAAAATTTCAATATGCATATTAATAAAGAAATTGTGTAAATAAAAAGATATAGAATTTACAAAGGAATTATTTTACATCCATTAAGTGATTAATTTTCACTTCTCTAAGAGCAGCTACATACATTAGGGTCATCAACATATCTAGCATAGCACAGAAATCCAGCCTCCACCTTCAAATTCACAATTCTTTTCCTCTTACCCACTTCAATATAGCATCCTTAAAACTTTCATCAAATAGTTTGATACGCTTGAAGCACCCGTAAGTGGCACAAAATACTTTATGCACATTTTTTTGTTTGGTGTGACAAAAATAGCAGTAACATGATCTGCTCTTTCTGCTCTCCAAGTACAGCAACAAAAAATCATTCTTGTCATAAACAAACTTTGTCTGAAATTATTTGCCTTGCTCAGTATAAAGCTACAACCATGTACTTAAAAACTTTGCTCTCCACATCCTTAACCAATTACAATCTGGTTGTTGATCCATGGTAATTTTCTTGTTCACCGTTTCAGAAGAAGGTTCTTCTGAGGCTACAACACCCTTCAAGGGTGGCTGTGGATTAGTACTCACTGAAGACTCCACAACCTGAGTCACCATTTGTAACACTTCACTCATCTTTGGGCGATTCTTTGGATTTCTTACCAAGCATTTGTTGGCTATTACAGCAAGTTTTTGTGCTGACTTGAAGAGGTGTTTCCTCTCAAGTCTTGGATCCAATATTAATTGAAATTTCCTTCCATCTGAAAGGTATGGCCTTATCCATTCCAACATCTTCTGCTCACCTTTGGGACGATTTCTGTCAATCGGCCGCCGGCCAGTAATGAGCTCATAAAGGAAGACACCATAGCTCCATACATCACTCTTTGATGTAAGACGTCCAGTTTGAACATACTCTGGAGCTGCATAACCCATTGTTCCAACTACCTGATGAATAAACAGACCATATGAACATAAGTTGTATGTTGATTCACAAGATTCCAGCTCTATGTAGTTTGTTAATGAGTTTTGTTAATCGTTTAGCTGTTAAATAAAAAAGGGAAAATTTGTTCATCAGCATGGTCATGTTAAATATAACATGAGTCAACAGAAAATAGAATAATTGTCTGAGTAATGTTATATCCACATATAATATCTTATTGATTCTGAGTACTTAACAAAGTATTCAATGAAAAGATAAGAAATGCAGGTTTGAATTGGTGAAGAATTAGCTTGGTTATATCCACATTTAATATCTTGAAAATATAGACATTCAACATTTTCATCATTTATCAAGTAGGAACGTTGCAGGAGGGTTTATATAATTCATTGGATAAGAAATGAATTCATTTTTTCAGCAATTGAAGATTTTTGTCAAAGGGCATCATATTCTTTTGCTTCTTACATCTCAGCATAAATGTGAACATCATATTAGTAAGTGAAATATGAGATCAATAAACAAGACCATACCGCTGTTGAGACATGAGTCAACCCATCAGATGGTCCCAATCTTGCTAGCCCAAAGTCTGACAGCTTTGCTTTCCACTGCTCGTCCAAAAGAATATTTGAAGATTTGAAATCTCTGAAAATTATCTAAACCACCCAACAGATAACAGTCACCACAGCAATTCCAAGCTGCACAACATATACTTAAATAGCAAATAAAATTAAGAGTTAAATATGTTTTTAGTCCCTAAATTTATATGTGAAATTAGAATTTGTATCGGTTCCAAACTTTGATACATTTTAGTTTCAATCTTTAAAAATGAATGGATATAATCATTTTAATCCAATTGTGTTAATTTTCTTTTACATGTCAAAAGACATTGCGAGTTAGAGTTACCAAAATCTATCAAAGTTTGGGAAAAAAATAAATTTCAATTTCGTGTATAAGTTTAGGGACTAAAAACATATTTAATTCTAAAATTAAATTTCAATAGAATTCCAATCTAGCTGTTCACATCTTCCTTCTATTGGAATGTCCAAAATGAGATCAAAACAGTTAAGTTTCTACTTTCTGCACAAGGCAATGAAGGAATTATCTAATTGATTAGAAAAGTTTTGCTATATGACTATACCTGAAAATCCATTTCCTCATGCAGGTATGTTAAGCCACGAGCAGCATCTTGGGCTATTTTCAACCTCCTATTCCATGGGAGAGGAGTTTCTGATCGTGGTGATAAATGGTGTTCCACACTTCTGTTGGGCATATATTCATACACCAGAAGCCTTTGGATTCCTCTTTCATCATCATCAGCACAGTATCCCACTAGTTTCACCAGATTTGGATGCTCTACAATACCCAGAACATTCACTTCTGTGACCCATTCCTTGTGCCCCTGTAATCCAAAAGTAGCAAATATTTTAATGTAGAGTAAATGGTACAGAAAAACAATGCACCTTATTTTATTTTACTAATATTCCTCCTGGCACTGCAGAAGCACCTAAATCCGATGAACGAATGCTTGAACAGAAAAGTCTATCAGAAAATTTTTCTAAGAGATCTCTAGCATTGAATCGGCAATTCAAACTGCATCTTAAGAGGAAAACTTAGAAGGAAACTCCTTGCCTGAATTCCTCTTCTGCCAAGCTGTTTAACAGCAACTTCAATTCTTGTGGAAGGATCATCAACACTCTTGATCAACCCCTTGTAGACACACCCAAACCCACCCTCTCCAAGCATCATAGAGCGACTAAAACTCTTTGTGGATGTTTTTAGTTCGGGCACAGTAAATACTCTGAGGTTGCTGGGTCTTTGAGACAAGCTGGGAAATGCATTTCTCCTAAGGGAGTCTGTGCTGGTGTCTGATGCATCCATTGAGTTCAATTCAGAACCAGATCTCCTCATCTCAGCCTCAACAGTAGTAGAAATGTTGGACCGACCCGATATGGACTGCAAGCTCTTAGGACCATCCTTCTTCTCTCCAAAGTAGAATGGAAAACACTTCATTGCTACCTGATTTGAACTAGACTGCATTATCAGAAAATTTTAACAACAAATTTAGAAACGTAGACCCATTGAAAAGTAACATGGCATCTGAATTGAATGTCACACATGATGTTTCAGGGTGTTTGATTTCAAATCCTACATATAATTTTCACGTTTAATAAGAAGTTATTTGTTGGATACATCGACTAAGGTTTAATGGGATTAAGTTAGGTTCTTTTTAATCCTATTCTATAGCTTCCACATCCCTCACATGATTTTCTACTTTCTCCAATATTTTTCAAACGCACTTTCTTTCCTAGTTCATCAACAATTCAGAAAGGGGAAACCCATTTGGAGACTCACTACTGCATCCCCCTCCCAACAACTCTAATTTCAGATAACCCCATCAGAAATTGTGTTAACTAATTCTAGCCAACATGATCCATAGAACCAACCAATCCTATTCTAGAAATCAATCTTTCAAGTAAGCCAATTTTAAATTACGAAACTGAAATAGAATTGGTAACAAGCCAAAAAGTTTTTGGAAAACAAAAACTAAGAATGGCATGTGTCTACAAATTAAGAAGAGGGTTCAATTGCAGGCCATACTAGTTTACCAAGAAAAACCAAAAAAACATATCTTGATTCTAAAACTCACCTTAAGTTCAAATAGATATAAATTGACCCCAAAAAGCGTCGGCTTTCTGACTCAAAAAAACCACAAATCCCTTTTTTTTCTTTTGTGTTTAGCATCCAGGTTCTGATAAGGAAGACCCACTTAAGCCATTACTCCCAGAAAGAGAAGAGCAAAGAGAAAGGCCCCAGCAGAAGTCTCTGCTCTGCACGACTCGCAGGGTCGAAGGCAAATCAAGCAAAACACCTCAATTGATACAAATTGATTTTTCTTTCAGTAGCATTGTTTAAGATCCAAACTTTGTGTGGTGTGAACGTGTCTTCTGTATTTGAGAGACCAAGTAATAAAGAGATGAAGAAAAAGAAGAAGAAACAGACACAGCCAGCTTAAGTTGTTGTCGTTGTGTTCTTGTGAGGGTAAGAAGCATAATTGGGTTTGTCAAGTCAAGGCGATACACGCAGCCTTGTCTCTTATTTCTTTTTGGTGGATTCACACGTATAAGTAGAGTTAGTTCATTTGCAGTGGAAAGTTAAATGGTAGATAGAACAAGTCAATAAGAAACAAACTTTGCAATTTGTACGTTACAGGGCAAATTTCATTGCAGAAAAAGACATGTTTTTTTCTTTTTCCTTTTTATAACCTTCGAGAAAGGACGAGGTGATGCGAAAAAAAATATAAAAAGGCAAAATATGTTTTTATTACACTAAATTTAGTTTTAGATCTTCTAACATCTTTCTCACTTTCGTATTCTTTAACTAAATTTTTATTTTTATTTTTGTATGAAACACTGTCCAAAGTACTTGAAAAGACTAAAACTGATGTATTCCAAATTTTTTTAAAAAATAAACAAAAATTTAAACAGCACCTAGAAAATGTTAAAAAGAGAAAGTTCAAGTAAGAGAAATAAGTGCTTTGTATGGTTGTACCAAAGGATCCTCTCAAGACCTTCGTCGAGGTTACCGATGTTGACCGTTGACCGGGTCAGTATCATGAATTGTGATCTTTGAAGGATAATGAAATAAGTGTTTCTGCCTTTGGAATTTCGTTTTCAAAGGTGAATTAGAATTAGTTTGGGATAATTGCTTTTCAGTTTCCACAAAACAATGCGTATTAATTATTACTACTTTATTTGATTTGTAAAAAGGTTTTGGTCAAGTTAAGACTTGATTTTATGTGTTGAGTTGGAGCTTTATATATGCCACTTATATTATAAGTTTACAGTTTTAAAACAAAAGGTATAATAATTTTTTAGGTTAACTTATGTGCCACGTAATAAAGTGGTTTATATTTTAATGTTGGCTGATGATACCGGCTCTAAACCTAAGTTAGTTCCAATTTGAATCTATCAATGTTAATAATGTTATTTTAGATATGTAAAATTAAATTGCGTTGAAAGAGAGTTGTTTATTTAATGTGTACATACAATTTTTTTATCACGTCTATCTATTTTTAAGATATTTGGATAGAATACATTTCAGTTATTATAAATATTAGAACCAACTTTTAACACAAAAACTAAATTAATAATTTGAGGAAAGTAGAGCATGTGAAATATTATGAAATAATCCATCAAATGAAATACATTTTGTTACTTAATTTTATTTTTACATGTAAAAATGAGTATGAATATAATTATCGGTTAAATATGGTTTTAGTTTCTGAACTATTATGCGATTTTAAATTTAGTCCATCTTTTAAATTTTAATACATTTTGATCCTTCACCTTAAGAAATTCTAATTTTTAGTCCTCGAAAACCAACGACGTTAAATTTAATCTAATATGCCTAACGATGTACCACGTATGATGTCAACTTCTTTGCCCACTATGTGCCACGTTGGAAACCAACGTTGCACACTTAAAAACTCTAATTCTTTCCACAACCACCACCACTATAACGTCGCTAAGCCATCACCTTCCACCATCATCATTTTCATATTTGCCACCGTAGGACCTTCGCGCTGGTATGGCAAAGTAAACTTGCAAACACCACCATCGCGAAGCTAAATCGAAGTCCAGAAACCTTCACGTACATCAGTTCATCTTCCTCCACCACCATAGAAACCCAAATCAGAACCTAGAAACACCAAAATCACATAACCGTAAATCCCCAATTTTCAAAAACCTCTACATCGTGCATCTTCCTTCTCATCGCGATCATCAATTTCAATTTCAATTTCAATTTTCCAATTGAACCTAAACAAAAGAGAATTATTGTCTAACCCTTCTATAGGTTAGTCAAGAAGAACAATGTGTTGTTCTATTTCTTTTCCTCTCATGCTAGGTGCAAAATCTCATTAAATTATATGCAAAAGGCAAAACATTGCAATGCTACCTTTGAGTAGGCACGAAGTGAAATTCAAGAAAGCAAAGAAAGTTGAAAATACCTTAACTTTGAAGAGAAAATATCTTGTACTCTTCAACTCAGTGAAGGGGTAACATATGTGAAAAATTGGGAAATAACATTACTATTATAGATTGATTACTGTGATTTTTTGGATGTAGTGTTAATTCAGTAAAATAAATTAGGCAATCATTCCACTTAAATATGTATAGTTGTGTATATATATATATATATATATATATATATATATATATATATCTTAACCGAAATTCGTTTATGTAATATTTGAGGAGTCACGTTCCTTATATGGATTTTGTTATTCCTTTTTCTGTTATTTTATTTTTCTCTTTCCTCCCCTTTTGTATATATACCCACATTCATATTTTAATAAAGCTAGTTAGAGCAGCATGATTCATGTTTGCATTACGTTTCTCTCTACTCCATTTTATCTTATCTTTGTCATGGTATCCAGAGCCTGACGATCTTCTTCTTCCTTATCACTACCATCTGCTGCCATGGGTGATGAGCTTGATCCTTCAATGTTCACCATTTTTTATATCTTCATCCCAATGAAAACCCAACCCTATCACTTGTATCCCCTCCACTTGATTCCACAAACTACCATTCTTGGAGCAGATCTATGATCATTGCTCTCAGTGCTAAAACTAAAGTCGAGTTCGTTGATGGTAGTACTCCATGACCGTTAGCATCTGATCGTACTTTCGGAGCCTGGAAACCCTGCAATAACATGGTCGTCTCCTGGCTCGTTCACTCAGTTTCTTCGTCCATCCGATAGAGCATTCCTTGGGTGGACTGTGCAGAGGAGATTTGGCGAGATCTCAAGTCTCGGTATTCGCAGGGTGATCTTCTTTGAATTTATGCTCTCCAGCTTGAAGCTTCTTTAATTAAACAAGGTGATCTCACTGTCACCAATTACTTCACTCAACTTCGTATTATTTGGGATGAACTTGAAAATTTCAGACCTGATCCTGTCTATGTTTGTGGTGTGCAATGCTCTTGCAAATTATCTTCCATTCTTGCTCAACGAAAATTGGAAGATCAAGCTATGCAGTTTCTTCGAGGATTAAACGACCAGTATGTTAATGTTCGCTCTCATGTTCTATTGATGGATCTGTTACCTCCCATTAATAAAAAATTTTCATATTGTCAACACTCAATTTCGTCCGAAATAAATAATATATGTTTTGTTCTTTTACTTTATCTTATTTTATCTTACTCTATTTTATCTTATATCTTTTGTGATTTTAATTTTGTTATTATTATTATTTAATATTTTTTTCATTTTTTTTATATTAGTTTTTTTTTATTTTATTATTATTTAGGGTTATTTCATTTTTATTTCTTTTTCATTTAGTTTTATTTTTATATCCTGTTACTTTAATTTTTATGTTACTTTAATTAATTTTTATGTTAAAAGTTGTAGAAAACAAAAACAAATAAAATAAAAAGAAAAAGAAAAAAAAGAATAAAAAGAGAAAAAACAAAACAAAAATAAACCATGGTCAACTCTTGTAGCATAAAACAGTAGACGACAATGACAATGCTCAGATAAG
>NC_028358.1:18030433-18036208 GCF_000741045.1 Vigna radiata var. radiata | reverse complement strand
TTTTACCTTGCTTAGTTGAGGGTCTAAGAGTAAGAGAAAGGAAGAGAGGGGTGAAGAAGGAGATTGAGATTGAGAGGAGGGTGACTCTTCAGGCGGATGGTGGTGGTCGGATTCGCCGGCGGTGTTCGATGGAGGAGGGAGAGAGCTTCACGCGCTGAACCAAAGAGGAGGATTTTGACGCTGCAACAAGTGGCATCCCTGCTCGTGGCTCACGGCGGCCAACGTCGTTTTCAAACCGCGAGGGTTTCTCCTCTCGCACACGAGAGGGGAGCAAAAGAGGAGATCTGGCGCCGCTGCCAACGGCGACTCTGGTGGCGCTTGGTGTCGCCGGCGACGCCAATGCTGTTCGGGCGGCGCAATGGTCGTTTCGATGGGAGGCGAAGTCGTCACGGTTGCCGGTGGTTAAGTGCTTTAGGGTTTCTATTTTTTTTAGAGAAGAAGAGACTCTGGTCTCTTAGATATTGAGCACAAATGGATGAAGGGAGCAGACCCCTGTTTCTGATTGTAGGCAAAACCCTAGGCCTAGGTCTTGGGTCGTTTCTTTTTTTAAAAAAAAAAAAATCATCATAATAAGGACCAAACCTCCCTTCCAATCCGCACCCCATTTTCTCATGTTCACACCCCCAACTTTCATTCACATCCGGCTGCGTTTCTTATCCTGGCACCCCCCTTTCCTCTTTCTTTTCCTTTTCTTAACTGGGCCTCGAGCCCATAGGCAACCATGGATCTGTTTACTCTATGCAGTCACACTTTTTAGGTTTTTACCCCTCCATTAACATTTTGGACCCTTCTCTTTTAAATTTTGAATTGCTTTCATGCTTTCCATTTGTCCATTTTGTTTCTTATCTTTTTATTATGTCATTTTATCTTATCCTTTTTTTTATCTTGTTTATGTTATTTTATTTTGTTTTGTTTTATTTTTTTATTTTTTTTTATTTTTTTTTTATCTTTATTTTTCTTTTTCTTTATTTTTCTTTTTTTTTTCTCTTTCTCTTTTCCGTTTTAAAAATCGTCCTCGTGCTAAGACTTTTTTTCTTCCTTTTATAAAAATATTAACAAATGTTTTAAAGGTTTAAGCACTTGTGTGATCGTACGCATCGTCCTCGTACCAAGACCTTTTCTTCTTTTCATAAAAATAATCAAAAAATGTTTTAAAGGTTTAAGCACATGTATGATCGCACGCATCGTCCTCGTGCTAAGACCTTTCTTCTTTTCATAAAAATAATAAAAACTGTTTTAAGCGTTTAACCACATGTGTGATCGCACGCATCGTCCTTGTGCTAGAAAACCTTTTCCCTTTCTTATATAAAAAAAATGCCAAAAACTAAAAAACATTCTCATTTTCAAACAAACAAACAATCTTTCAGAAAGAACTACNTAACCCTGATTTCTCAGTCCAACTGAGAATACGTAGGAGCAAGGTCAATCCTTGTCGGGCACAAAAAGAAAAGAATATATTTTGTTTCTTCAGAATTTTATTTTTAGGGATAGTTAAACATTTTGCAAACCACACCTTTATTCGCGTATTTAATTAAAGGTACTGCCTTCGGGCAGGCGTTGTGGGGGTGCTAACACCTTCCCCACACGTAACCGACTTCCGAAACCAGAATTTGGTTTTGTAGACCTTGCCTTATCATTTTACGATTTTTCCGTAGTTTTCCAGAATAAACTATGGTGGCGACTCCAAAACTCTTTTTCAAAACGATTTTCTTTTTGAATCGTCGTCCCGTCGCGATTCCGGTTGCGACAGATGGCGACTCCACTAGGGATGTCTTTGAGAGTCAGGCCATTTAATTAGATGCGCGAATTTGATGTGGTTTTGCTTTGTGTTTTTCTTCCCATTTTCTTTATCTATGTTTGATATTTGAATAATCGTGTGCGTATAATTGTTGGATATTGAACCCTAGGGTAGAAAACATGTTTATATCTGCCTGGGAATTTTTCTGGTTGTTTTGTAGGTGAGGGTTTGGGGTATGCATTGCATTCTCCCTTCACACACACACATATTGTGCATATCATGAGCGGGGCCCTATACCCGGGTCTGAGTGTAACTTAGAATTAGAGGAGTTGTATAGCGGTGTCACTATGGGATGTACTTCCTGTCTGGCTATCGTGAGAACTCCAGCTAGAGTTTGTTCTCTTCACTTGTGTCTCCTCATCTAGTTGATTACTCGACTGTTGTGGAGATACTATGAAGGGGGTCATAGCTCTAGTGACCATCGACCTTTAGGTTTAGGGAACCACCCTGGTGAGATTGCATATACTTGACCTTGGATCTAAGCCATTGAACCTTTATTAGCGCACGAAGGGGAAATGTGCATTTCTGTAATCCTCACGTTGTTCGTTCTCTTTTGAAAATTATGTTATTACATTTTTATGCCATGCATGCATTTGATTCATCGTGTTGTTTCATTATCATGCATCATATTCATACATCATTTAGTAACATGTTGGTTTTAGGGGAAACCACAGGTATACACTTGACTTCACACGAGATGGATGTTGACACCAGATCTGATGCTACACAGCATGCCAACTCCGCCATTTTAAGAAAGAAGTCTAGCCTAAGGACACATGTTGGAAATTTGACCGGGTTGATAAATTTAGGCTGAAGACTCAAGACCATACAGAGAGAAGCCTTCGAGAGGAAATATGGGAATTTGTTGAGTTTAATGGAGGTGAAAGTACAGTTGCCAGCTATTATAGCTCTAGCTTAGTATTATGATCCTCCACTGAGATGTTTCACCTTCCAGGACTTCCAGTTGGCGCCAACTGTAGAAGAATTTGAGCATATCCTGGGCTTGCCATTAGAGGGTACCAAGCCATATCAGCACTTGGAGCATCATGCCTCTGTTTCTACCATTGCTGCCATAATGAAACTACAGCTCAATGAATTGGAGGACCGGTTGATAACGAGACATCAAATGCGGGGGCTGACACAAGGGTACCTTGAACAATATTTGCACGACCTAGGTGATAGGGAAGAATGGGAGACCTTCATGGATTTACTAGCCCTCACTGTGTTTGACATTGTCCTATTTCCCAAGCTGGAAGACTTTGTAGATTACACTGCTATTGATGTTTTCGTGGCAAAAAAGACGAGATCATAAAATCCCATTACAACAGTCTTCGCAGATGTGTATGGGACTATGAGTTTTTGCCATGAGAGAAAAGGAAAGAGGATTCTTTGTTGTTTGCCGATGTTATATGCGTGGATGACGGCACAAGTATTTAAGGAGGTAGTCGACGTTAGAAGTTCACCTGAGAATCTGTCGCATCAAGGAAGTAATGGGTGGGCTCTTTTCTTTGCCGGTTTGAGAGAAGGAAATGTAAAATGGCGCCTTCCTTGGCTTGAGACTAAACCATCTATCCAACATTGTGGCAACTTTCCTAACGTACCTCTCATAGGTGCTAGGTATTGTATTAACTACAACCTTGTTTTGGTCCAAAGACAGTTCGGATATCCCATGAAGGGGGCGCCTTCACCAGATTATCTCACAGCCTTCTTCATCTACTATGAGGACGGACATTGTACTGAAATGTTAAGGAAAGTCAGAAGTGCCTGGGAAAATGTGGTGCGAGCAGAGAAGGACCTGAGGAGTGGAGTGATGGATAACAAGGTTAGTTATCATACCTGGATTCTGGAGAGGGTAAGAGAAGTCAAGTTGCCTCTCAAGCCTATCAATGATCAATCGGCTAGTGAAGGACCATCCTAAGCCCCAGAAAGTGAAGAGGTGAAACAGCTGAAGGTTGAGATGGAGAAATTGAGGGTGAGGAATGCTAGGTTGGAAAATGAATTACAGAAGGCTCCCAATGATTTTGTGGATATGAGGAATGATAACGAAGAAAAGTCACGGGCTTATGAAAACATTGTCAAAAGCCAGAAGGCCGAGAGAGATTATACATTCCGAGTAAAACAGGATCTTGCGGCCACAAGTAAGGAGTTATCCATGAGGGTGAATGAGAAGAATGTGGCTTTAGAAGAAGGCAGACAGTGGAAACAGCTCTATGAAGAAGCCAAGAGGGATAAAAGGGAAGCCCTAAAAAGACTAAGAGAAGCGCAAGTCCAAGTACAAGAAGCGGGGCATCAAATGAAGGAAATGGCTACATCATTTGAAGCGGAGTTGAATTAGGAGCGCTAGAAGCTAGCAGAGGCTGAAGGGGAGTATCGAGCCATGTTAAAGCAGATAGAGGATTACATCGAGGAGCAGGAGGAGCGTTGGAGGTCGATGGAATTTGAAGAAAGGCATCAGGCCTTGATAAAGCGAATGAAAGAGCACATCGCAGAGCAAGAAATGACTGTGAAGCATTAGAAGGAAAGCTTCTCTCGATTGGCTGCTTTGGCAAATGGGGCAATTGAAGACATCCCCAGAATGGTGTCGGAAGCTGAAGCAAGTACCCACTTTTATAGCCCACCAGCAAAGATAGAGCTGTTTATTGAGCACTGTAAATGGTTAATAGGCGAGATGAAATCCCTCATCACTCGGGCTAGGAGTTGATGTATTTAGAGATCTTTATGTTTTGTTTCCTTTAAGAAATGTAATGAACTTGTTTTCCTTTAAATGGAAGGTGTGGGATGTTGTTTAGCATCTGCTTATGTTAATTTCCATCAGTAGTGTCGTTACAATCTTGTGATTTCCCCCTATTACTAGCATGCATCATCTTTTCTTTTGTTTAGCATGTTTCATTTCCATCTAATTAATTAAAATAATAAAACAGTACGAGTGAGAGAAAACGATAACCAGATTTCCACGACATCCTTACCGGACCCGAGCTCACTCAAGAGCCATGGAAAGCTGGGAGGAGTCACAAGAGTCTCTCAAAGCGGATGTTGGCCAGTTGAAGGATCAGATCGGCCAGATCTTAGCGGCGCTTGAATCCATGAAGACTACTGGAGAGTCTTCATCTACACGTGTTGAGGGGAATGCTCACTGATGAGTGGTTATTTCTTGAACTATATTTAGTTTATTGCACTTAAATAAACCAGGGAATTGTGTTTAATTGTCTGTTATTTCCTCGTTTTCCGAATTCTGCTTAATTTGGTCGGAAATTTGTAATTGTGCTAATTTGGGTTTTCTGAGCTGATTAAGTGTATTTTGGTTGCAGGGAAATTTTGGGAAACATAAATTGGAGCATTAGGGATGGTGGCATGATCATTCAAGACTCAACATTCAGCCATTTCCATTTTTATAAAGTTGTATTTTCGTTTTTTTTAGAGACCTTAATTAGATTAAGTGCATTTGGGCCCTTTTGTGGCAAATTTTGTAGAAGCCCAATGTGTGGGACACTTGGCACCAAAACCCTAGGTTTTTAGGAGGTGGACCCCACCTATTTTATGAGTTGGAAGGTATTTTCCTAGGGCAAAGACCGAGACACTCACACAACACTCCATTCTACATTTTTGCTTTGGCTTTGCATGTATGAACTCTCTCTTTGGAGCTTTGGTGTGCCATTTTCGTTTTTGAGCTTTAATAGAACAAGATCATGTTTTTCTTCTTCTATTGTTTGCAACAATGCTTGTTCTTGCTTGATGGAATGAAGCTCTACCATTTCTCTCTTTAGATTTTCATTTTGAAGGTTGAATGCTTGAGTTTGAAGCTTCTTCTTTGCTTTTTCATGGTGGTTTCTTTGGTGGAAGGGAGACCCATTGTCCATTTCGGTTTTCTCCTCATTTTGCTGCAGTAATCTCGTTTTTACTTTGGGTTTCTTGGATTGGAGGATGAAAATGGAGTTGTTGTCAAGTTTGGTAGTGAAAAAGGCTTAAGTTGGTGCATG
>NC_028358.1:18019954-18029159 GCF_000741045.1 Vigna radiata var. radiata | reverse complement strand
ACGACCTAGGGGTCATTCCCTAGCATTATACTGCATTTCTAAATTGCAATCAAATTTGTATGGGTCGCGACACCCATCACTCACCCTTATCCCCCAATGTTCAACGCTGCGAGCCAATCAGTTCCTTTCCCACTGTATGGTTTACCTCCGGGTTACACTCGTCCTGTGGGAGAGTACTCAGAAGCTGAGCACGCTTCATTCTCGTTTCCCGCGACTGTCAATATACCACCAGTCGGCACTCAGGAACCTGTCTTAGTGTCGGCCCCCATGGCGAGTGTGGGGAATGAGAAGAACACAGCTGATGGAATACGGGTGACCCCAGTACCGCATGTGGTTGCTAAGGAGGATTCTTCAGCCGGAGCTGCACCGCACGCCACGGTGGATGGGGGATTTAGTAGCCTCGTTGGAGCTACGGGTAGGATAGAGAGTCTGGAGGCAAGAATGAGAGTTGTCGAGGGGGTCGAGAGTTATGAGTTTGGAGATGCGGCCAGATTGAGTTTGGTTCCGGGCATGAAGATACCGCCTAAGTTCAAGGCGCCGGAGTTTGAGAGGTATAAGGGTAACACTTGCCCTAAAAGTCATGTGACCATGTACTGTAGAAAGATGGCTGCGTATGCTCATGATGAATAGCTACTCATCCACGTTTTCTAGGAAAGTTTGGCTGGGGTAGCCTTCAACTGGTATACCCACCTGGAGCCGTTCCGAATTCGTTGTTGGGCGGATCTGGCTGACGCTTTTGTGAAACAGTACGTGTACAACATGCACGTTACTCCGGACCGTCTGCAACTACAGAATATGACAAAAAAGGACAGTGAAACCTTCAAAGAGTACGCCCAATGATGGAGAGAGTTAGCTGTGCAAGTTGAGCCGTCGTTGTTTGATAAAGAGATGGTGTCGATGTTCGTAAACACACTACAGCCGCCATTTTATGAGCATATGGTTGGGAATGTATCTGTAAATTTTGCTGACACCATAGTAATTGGTGAGAGGATAGAAATCGGTTTGAAAAACGGGAAGATAGCATATGGCCCACCTGCAGCTGCAAACTACAAAAAGCCCAGCTTCAATCAGGGGAAGAAGAAAGAGGGGGAGGTACATGCAGCGTCGGTAATGCCTGTGTGGAGAGGACGAGCTCCCAATCCTAATTATCGATCATACTTAAACCCACCTCCTTATGCTGCTAACGCCTCGTTTGCTCACCAAACTAGGCCTCAACAACAACAAGCGTATTATCCACCGCAGCATATCCCAACCGAAGCTTCGAGACCGGCCGCAAACATGGGCCCAAATCTGAATGTGGGTCACAACAACAACCCAAGGGGAAATCAATTTGTTAGGTTCACCCCAATCCCTATGACCTACACTGAATTGTTACCTAACCTAGTCAAAAAGGGTTTGGTCGCCATTTGCCCGATGAAGCCTATATAGCTGCCATACCCTAGGGGTTATGATGCGAATGCCAGGTGTAGTTACCATGCGGGAGGCGTTGGTCACTCGACCGAAGGATGTATGACTCTCAAATACAAGGTTCAGGCTCTGATAGACTCGGGTTGGTTAAAGTTTCAAGAAGACCAGCCCAGCGTCGATACTAACCCATTGTCCGGGCACGGGAGTTCCTCGACGAATGTCGTCGAGGTTGAAAACCATGACCTGATAAGAGATGTGGGCGAAATCCGAAGTTCTAGGAGATTTATCTTTGAAGTGTTGTTGAAGAAGGGCCTAGTGAAGGGCGATTATGATCTGGTATAGCATGTGCACTCCATCCGGAGGCTGGACACTCTATTGAGGAATGTATGAAATTTGAGAATATTTTGCAAGACTTACTTGATAGAAATCTGATGCAAGTGTGCCGCGAGATCAGAAAAGAAGAAGTATTTGCACAAACTGGTGGAGAATCTGATGTGGCTTTGCCCGAACCTTTGGTGATCCATTTCACTAGGACCACCCCTGCTTTGGTAACTGAAGGAAATCCGTCTATTGTCATCCGAGTGCCAACTCCCTTCCCTTATAAGAACGAGAAAGTCGTCCCATGGAGGTATGGGGCAACTGCATTAGATGAGGGAAAGGATCCAAATCCGACTGTGGAGAACATATCAGGCGTTGGTGGAATGACCAGAAGTGGTCGAATCTTTACACCACCAGCATTGGCGAGAGAAAGAACCAATGATAGGGAAGCAACAATGGCTTTCAAAAGCAAAGGAGTTCTTGAAGGGGAAGAATGTGGAGGCTGAAGAGACCCCCGACAAAGAGGAGAAGAAGGAAATATCTGAAGAAGAGGCTGGTGAATTCCTAAAGTTCATACAACAGAGTGAGTACAAAGTGGTGGAACAGTTGAACCGCATGCCTGCCCGGATCTCCTTGCTAGAATTACTCATGCATTCTGCCTCCCATCGAAAGTTGTTGATGAAGATACTCAGTGAGGCTCATGTGGAGCAAGGTATTTCTCTGAACAAGTTCGAGGGCATTGTTGGCAACATCGTTGCTAATAATTATCTCACATTCATTGATGAAGAGATACCTGTTGAAGGGAGAGGTCATAACAAAGCCCTTTATGTCTCTGTGAAATTCCTGGATCATGTGATAGCACGTGTCTTGGTGGACAATGGCTCCTCCCTGAACGTCATGCCAAAAGCAACATTGGAGAAGCTACCCTGTGATGGAATGCATATGAAGCCGGGCTCTATGATTGTTAGAGCCTTTGATGGCAGTAAAAGGGAAGTGATGGGAGAAGTAGAATTGTCGGTCCAAGTCGGTCCGTGTGTCTTTCAAGTGACATTCCAAGTCATGGACATCCTCTCGGCCTATAGTTGTCTGCTGGGTCGTCCATGGATCCATTCTACGGGAGTTGTGCCTTCTACATTACACCAAAAGCTGAAGTATGTTATGGGAGATAAACTGGTGATAGTGGCAGGAGAGGAGGACCTCCTAGTGAGTGGACCATCATCCACCCGTTATATTGAAGCAGCTGAGGAAGCTCTCGAGACAGCTTTCCAATCTCTGGAGATCGTGGGAAATACCTATGTGGAGCCATTCCTAGTAAACCCGCATATGTCGCGTGCTTCTATCATGATGGCCAAGGTGATGCTGAATGAAGGTTATATGCATGGGAAAGGTTTAGGCAAGTATGGATAGGGGCGAGCATTCCCTCTGGAGGTCGTCGAGAACAAGAATAGGTATGGCCTGGGATATAAGCCCACCAAGGAGGACAGGAGAAGGCTGATAGAAGAAAGGAGAGAGCGCGGTCTGGCTCGGGTGGAAAGACGGGAGCCCAAGGTGGGAAGAATTCGTATCTGTGACCTCAAAGAGAGCTTTCGCAGCGCTGGTTGGGTTAACACTGGCCACATAGCGGCCGTGGGAGATGAAGATGGATCAGAAGGCTCAAGTTTCGTGTGCGCCTGCTCCCCAGATGCACGACTCGACAACTGGAAGATGCTGGATTTACCCGTGATGCTTAATTTGAATGAGATGTAATAATTTTAATTAATCCTATAGCTTTACCCGGGGCTTTAGGATTCATGACTTACGGGTTGATGATTTTAGTTTTTATGCTCAGCGTGATAATCAAAGTGTGTTTGTTTGTGTTTTATTATCATTTTGCATTCTTCATCATTGTTTCGTTTATTTATTTCTTTTTCACAAACTTAAATAATGCAGATGTGACAATGAGTGTTTTGAAAATAATTATGTCGATATTCCTGATTTTGGGCGCCCTGTCAATAATACGGAAGATGATTGTGATGATGACCCGGAACCCCCTCCTGAACTGTTAAGACTAGTGGAACAAGAGTTTAAAGAGATAAAACCTCACCAGGAAGATGTTGAAGTACTCAATTTGGGGAATGAGGATGAGGTAAAGGAGGTGAAGATCGCTACAACCATAAAAGCAGAAGTGAAAGAAAAATTGCGTGTCTTATTGAGGGAGTTCAAGGATGTGTTTGCTTGGTCCTACAATGACATGCCAGGCCTCGATACAGATATTGTGCAGCACAAGCTCCCACTGAAGCCGGAATGCCCACCGGTAAAGCAAAAGCTAAGAAGAATGAAACCGAAAATGTCCTTGAAGATCAAAGAGGAGGTACAGAAGCAATTCGATGCAGGGTTCCTAGCTGTGGCGAGATACCCACAATGGGTAGCAAACATTGTACCGGTGCCTAAGAAGGATGGTAAAGTTCGGATGTGTGTCGATTATCATGATCTGAATCGCGCAAGCCCAAAGGATAATTTCCCATTACCACACATCGACACCCTAGTTGATAATACAGCCAAGTATTCACTGTTTTCGTTCATGGATGGTTTCTCGGGGTATAATCAGATCAAGATGGCGTCGGAAGATATGGAAAAGACGACTTTTATTACATTGTGGGGCACATTTTGTTATAAGGTGATGTCTTTTGGACTCAAGAATGCTGGGGCAACATATCAAAGGGCGATGGTGGCACTTTTTTATGATATGATGCACAAGGATATTGAAGTTTATGTGGAAGACATGATTGCGAAGTCCGAATCAGAAGAAGAACACATCCTCAGCTTGAGAAAGTTATTCGAGAGATTGAGAAAGTATAAGCTCAGGCTGAATCCCGCCAAATGTACATTTGGGGTGAAATCCGGGAAGTTGTTGGGCTTTATTGTCAGCCAGAAGGGGATAGAGGTGGATCCCGACAAAGTGCGAGCGATAATGGAAATGCTTGCGCCTAAAACGAAAAAAGAAGTTCGAGGCTTTTTGGGTAGATTGAATTACATTGCTAGATTCATCTCCCAATTAACCGCTACTTGCGAACCACTGTTCAAGTTGTTACGAAAGAATTAGGTTGTGGTGTGGAACGAGGATTGTCGGGCTGCTTTTGAGAAAGTCAAACAATACTTACAGGACCCTCCTATATTACGTCCACCAGAACCAAGAAGACCACTCATTTTGTATTTGACTGTATTGGACAAGTCAATGGGTTGTGTATTGGGTCAGCATGATGAAGATGGTAAAAGAGAGCACGCCATATATTACTTGAGCAAGAAATTCATAGACTGCGAACAACGATATTCATCGTTAGAGCGGACTTGCTGCGCATTGGCATGGACTGCTCATCGCTTAAGGCAATACATGTTGAGTCATTCCACATGGTTGATATCCAAGATGGATCCTATCAAGTATATTTTTGAAAAGCCTGCCCTTACTGGAAGGATAGCTCGATGGTAGATGTTATTGTCAGAATACGACATCGTATATGTCACTCAGAAATCTGTCAAGGGTAGTGCATTAGCAGAATACCTGGCTCATCAACCCCTTTGTGATTATCAACCAATGCAACCTGAATTCCCCGATGAGGATATCATGGCGTTATTTGAAGAAAACAAAGAAGACCGAAACGAAAAAGCATGGACAGTGTTATTCGACGGAACCTCGAATGTGATGGGACATGGAATAGGGGCAGTGCTTATCTCCCCAGAGCGTCAGTATATACCAATGACGGCAAGGTTGTGTTTTAGCTGCACGAATAACATCGCTGAATATGAAGCCTGTGCCATGGGTATTCGAGCAGCAATTGAGTCTAAGGCAAAAATTTTGGATGTGTATGGAGATTCAACTTTGGTCATCCATCAATTGAAAGGAGAATGGAAAACTACGGATACAAAATTGATTCCCTACCAAGCTTACATCAGGGGGTTGATAGAGTATTTCGATGCCATCACATTCAACCACATACTGCGAGAAGATAATCAATTAGCAGACGCATTGGCTACTTTGTCATCAATGTTCGAAGTTGACCAAGACGCAGACTTACCAATGATTGAAATGAAGAGCCATGCAGAGCCGACATATTGTCATTTCATCGAGGAGGAAGTAGACGGGAAACCTTGGTATTTCGATATCAAACATTATCTTAAGACCCGAGAATATCCTAACAAGGCGTCGGAAAACGATAAAAGGTCGTTGAGGAGGTTGGCTGTTAGCTTCATCTTAAGTGGGGAAGTCTTATACAAGAGAAATCATGACATGGTTCTCCTTAGATGCGTGGATGCAAAGGAAGCTGAGCTGATATTGAAAGAAGTGCACGAAGGTACATTTGGCACACACATGAATGGTCATTCAATGGCTAGGAAGATATTGAGAGCTGGTTATTTTTGGTTGGCCATGGAAAATGATTGCTGCATACACGTGAGAAAGTGTGAGAAATGCCAGATGTATGCAGATAACATCAATGTGCCGCCCGTAACCTTGAACGTGTGTTGTCTGCACCATGGCCTTTTTCAATGTGGGGAATAGATGTCATCGGAGCTATAGAGCCAAAGGCGTCAAATGGACATCGTTTCATACTAGTCACAATTGTTTACTTCACCAAGTGGGTTGAGGCTGCTTCATATGCCAACGTAACTAGAAAAGTGGTGACTAGATTCATAAAGAAGGAGTTGATTTGCAGATACGGGCTCCCTAACAAGATCATCATTGATAATGCCACCAACCTGAACAACCAGATGATGGTGGAGTTATGTGAAGAGTTCAAAATTCACCACCATAATTCCTCTCCTTATCGTCCAAAGATGAATGGGGCAGTAGAAGCTGCTAACAAGAATATCAAGAAGATTGTGCAGAAGATGGTGGTCACCTACAAGGATTGGCACGGAATGCTTCCTTTCGCTTTGCACGGATACCACACATCAGTACGAACATCAACTGGGGCCACGCCATTCTCGCTAGTGTATGGGATGGAAGCGGTACTTCCATTTGAGGTTGAAATTCCCTCCTTACGGGTGTTAATGGAAACTAAGTTAGAGGAAGCTGAGTGGGTTCAAACCCGATCCGACCAACTCAACCTTATCGAAGAAAAAAGGTTAACAACGGTGTGTCATGGACAATTATATCAAAGGAGAATGAAAAAGGCATTTGACAAAAGGGTGCACCCAAGAGAGTTTCATGAAGGCGAACTAGTGTTGAAGAAGATTTTGCCCATCCAAAAAGATCATAGAGGCAAGTGGACCCCAAACTATGAAGGGCCATTTGTGGTGAAGAAAGCATTCTCTGGTGGGGCATTAATTCTCACAAGGATGGACGGGGAGGAATTACCGTTATCGGTTAATTCTGATGCGGTCAAAAAGTTTTATGTATGATGATTCCGTGATAGGAGTTGCCGTTAGCGAATATTGACATTGCCTTTTAAATTGTTGTAATCTGTGTTATTTCATTCAATAAATACCGCATATTTTCATTTTAATTTTTGTTCATACTTTCTGAAATTATTGCATGTCGTGCTGAGCTGTTTAGGTAAATAAAGAAGAATGAAAACGAAAATAATTGAACGAATGTCAATAAAAGCATCACGCGAATATTCAGTCAGTTTAGCTCGGTCCTGGTGGGTGTCGTGAACAAAAAAAAAAACAAAAAAAAAACAAAAAAAAGAGAAAAAGCAAAAGAAAAAGACACATGTTGAATTCATTGTCAATAAGGTTGTCAAGGGCATAGTGCTTTTGAAAAGCAAAAGCAAAATAAATTTTGAAAAATACCAAAGTTGGGTCTTCTCCTGATGCAAGGTTTCGGGGGTAACCATTGTTCTTTTCCGGCTAGAGCATCTGCATTCATACTACTTGAACCCTCAACCTTTTCGTTTCCCATTAAAACAAAGGATTGTCATGAATATAATTTTGGGGCAGTGTTCATCATGGTACACATCCCCAACGATCTGTTGATTGGGGAGATAAAAAATAAATAAAAAAATAAAAAAGAAGGGAAAGAAAAATAATGAGGTCGACGTGTCACCACTACAGATTTTTATTTCAGTGTTAAAGTCGCGAGAAAGTAAGGCAAGCAATGATTCAGAGTGACGTGTGGCCATTTTTCTTTACCCAAACGTCAAAAGAAGTTTATCCAATTGCACCCCTTTTGAGCCATAAATTATAATTGTTTTCATCACCCTTGACAGGAATCACTAGCACATCGATGTCAACCTAAAGGGTACATCAAGGGCATCCAAAATCAAGGAGAGAATTTCTGAAAAAAAAAAAGGAAAAAGAAATGAAAAGAAAATAAAGTTTCAAAGAAGTACACAACAGAGAGAACGAAGCAAGCAACCCAAAAAGGGGAAGAAAAGAAGAAAAAACAAACAATCAAAATAAAAGGATGCCCAAAGTTTCAAATCTCTAGAGATAGTTGACTCGATACCTTGCAAATGATTCTTGTTGAAACAATTTAACTGCCAAACACTTATTTGGGCCTTCATTATCCATTTCTTTCAAAACCCTTTGACCTTTAGCCACGGTACAAGCCAATAAAAGTCCACGATGACTGAAGACTGTTTGTCCTAATCTTTCTCACGAATTTAACCCTGAAATGAAATGATGTGGTGAATGACACAATCACTCAAAAAAAAAAAAACAAAACAAAACACCAAAACAAAAGGAAAGAAAACAAAAACATCAAAAAAAGAAAAGACAAAAAATGTGAAGTATCCCCGTCAATCAAGAATCGCCAAATTGGGGCAATCCTTCCTACCCGAACCTTTCCACCTCTGTAAATCAAGTTTACTATGCGCAACAATTGGGGCAGCCCTTGCGAGCCATGCCTGTTTAGATACTAACAACACCTCCCAAAGTGAGAAAAATTCAAATGCTAATGTTGCCCACAGGTAATCATCCAACCATCTACCTTTCATACTCATCTCCTGCACCTTCTCAGGCTCAAGCTAGTTTGAATTGCAAAAAGCGTTAGAGGGAAGTTGAACCCCTGGTTACGCTCTCTTCCTTCCATCAAAGAACCCACCGCTTCTTGACATTATTTTCAGTGAATGCGTTTTGAATGTACATCGCGTTTGACGACAACGTTGACAACGGATTCCAAGCATAGAATTTTCAAAAAAAAAATGTAAGAAAGAGAGAGCGAGAACAAAAGAGAAGAACGAAACCAATGGCTCATATGCCTATGCAATCATGCACCATCATAACATAACATCATCTCAAAGAAAGCAAAGAAAATTCTGCAAAAATCCTTAAGGGGAAAATGAAGCTGTGAAAAAGGTTAACACGACCTTTACATCTAAATCTCTCCAATGTTTTGCTCAGTATTTACCAATGTTTCTTCGAAAAATATCTGAATCCAAGTGTTTCTTCTACGGTAGCACACCTCAAGGCACTCGTCGAGCCTATTGATCCTCATACCATTCATCCATAGGGTTTGTACACCCTCCACAAGGTTAGTACACCTCATATCATTCATCCATAG
>NC_028358.1:17988813-18017474 GCF_000741045.1 Vigna radiata var. radiata | reverse complement strand
GGGCAGGCGTTGTGGGGGTGCTAACACCTTCCCCACACGTAACCGACTTCCGAAACCAGAATTTGGTTTTGTAGACCTTGCCTTATCATTTTACGGTTTTTCCGTAGTTTTCCAGAATAAACTATGGTGGTGACTCCAAAACTCTTTTTCAAAACGATTTTCTTTTTGGATCGTCGTCCCGTCGGGATTCCGGTTGCGACACATATGTAGCCCAACAAGAACGCCAATTTTCTATTCCTAATATTTTTAGTGCAGAAACAAAATCCAACTCTGCCAACGCAGTTCATGCTACTGTCACCATCGCATCCGTGTGTACATTTTGTGGTCGACCTGGTCACACTGAAAGCACTTGCTATCGTAAACATGGATTTCCTAATTATTTTGATATTAAGAGTAGTAAGTGATAACGGTTTAAAACACCGTTATTTGTTATGTGATTTTGATACTAAAAGCACCCTTTTTTCACTTAGAAACTTGCTTGGACTCATGTGTTTTCAGTAAAATGTGTGAATAAGAGAGTTGAGGTTGATTTCAATGGTTTGCTAACAAATTCCCCTTGTTTTGACAGAGGTTGAGGTAATACTGGAAAAAGAGGTGAAAAGCCAAGAAGATGGAGCTCAGAAGAGACTAAAAAGGCACCAAAAGGAGGGAAAATGCAAAGCCCGAGCGTCCAGGAGCGTAAACCGTGCGACCAGAATCGACGCCTGGGCGGTGGCGCTTCGTAGCTTGGGCGTCCAAATCTGACTCCCAAGCCTTACATGACCTTCAATTCTCGCCCGGGCATCCTCCTTGCAACGCTTGGGCATGATATCACTTGGATCGGATCCTGTTTCTGCTCTGTTTTGATTCTTTTGGACCGGGCTGCACTTTGGGATGCCTCTAACACTATTTAAAGGACTCTGGGACTCTAGGTTTTGCATCCCTAGCAGAGAAGAGCATATCAATACACTATTAGCCAACTTTTAATCTTCCATTCTCTTTCTTTCTTCCACTATTCATAGAGTTCCCCCATGTCTATGGGGAACTAATTTCTATTTGTTGTTGGGGAATGATGTAGCCTTGTAAACTCTCGTGTATTTGAATTGATTATTGGTTTCATATGCTTTTTCATTAATTGTTAGAGTAATTCATCTGTTTCTATTCTTGCTTATACAATAGCATTATCTATGAATTGCATGAGTGTCGCGAGGTTCCTTTCAATTCAGGTTCTTGTTGAATTACTCCTAAGGGTTATATTGCTCAAGGATGAGGGTATGTGTCTTAGTCGTCTTAACCTCTTGATCTTCACATCTTTTTACCATGAATGCTACGAATTGTATGAACTGGTAATTAAGGACAAACTTATTTATCGAGGGATCGGGTTTAAGTGATTTAGTGAGGGGCATTAGCATTAATGCGTAAATTCTTATATACATGAGAGAGAACTTGGTGAAATCTAACCCCAACAACACACTCATATATAAATCAACCTCCGTTCATCTTTGTGCTCTTTTGCCTTTGATCAATTGCATCTTATTTTATTTTATTACTTTGGTTCAAGCATCATCTTAGACTGCGTGTTCAGACCACCTAGGTAAGCAAGAACTATAGTAGTCTTGTCAAAACCGTGTACTGGTGTGATGGCAACCCCTTTAGGGATCTGTCATCCAAAGAAGTATCAACTAAAGCTAAGACTAAAGAAAGGGAAGTAGAATATAGATTTCCAAAACTATTTCCTTATCTGTCTTAGATAGATTCTACTTAAACTAAATACTTTTCTTTGCTTTGTAGGTGTCCAAATAAAAGTAGGAAACAATGTCTACACATCTCAAGAAGCTAGCCAAGCTAAGAAAGAGCAAAGGAGACCAAGGAAGAGGACTTTAAAAGGCCTACGGATTGAAGGCAACAACTTCCCCAAATGGAAACATGAAGAAGGTGCCTATCACCCAGCCAACACCCTTGTGCGCTTAGCCATTCACGCTTGCCTCCTTCTTCATTGCTGCACATGTTAAACATTGTTCATATGAAGCATGTGGCCAGTTGGACAGCTTCCTCCACAAGTTTCCTTTAACTTTCCATCACGTTTTCAATAAGCAAATATGTTAGCTTCCCTTGCACGGATCTTGAAGCCTTCTCCATCTATAAAAGAGAAGCTTCATCTCTTGTAAATCAACTTGAATGATAGTAATGAGATGCTGCTAAATTTCAGCCGTTCTTCTTCAAGTTCAAACTGTGCTAGCTTTAGCTTTACATCCTCTAGCTTCTTTCCCCTATGGAAAGCCTTCTGAGATAGAATTCCTCACTGCATCATCTCCAAACACGTTCATACCTTTTATCAAACACCTTGCTCGCACTCCATCCGCTACATTCAATCTCCATTCCGCTGCCAACTCTGGTCCGAGGAGCTTCTCCATTATTGAACGTGGAGGACGCACCTATCATTTGGCATCAAGAGCCAGCCGTTCCAGTCACGCTTCAAGAGCTAAGTGTCTCGTTTCCATTTCCTCTGTTTTTCCTGTCATGTACTGTTCCATTCTGTCATTGCTTTGAATTTTTATTTTTTTTTCTTCGTCACTGTTTTGATTTGATTTTGTGTTTCTGTGGATAATTCAGATCATTCACTTGTTCTTTAGTGTTTATCCATCATTTTAATCGGTGCATTCCTTTTGTTTCGGTTTATTCCAACTTGTATTTCAAAATTCAGTCATGTCCACGGTCATGTGCATTTTCCTTTGCCGTTTTACTCTGTCCGTATGTTTTGATTTTGTTTCAGCTTTATTTTTTCGATTTTTTATTGTGTTCAGTGCAGTGATAGCTCCTCTTTGATGATATAAAGCAACAAGACACATTTTCTAGCTTTGATCACATGAGCTGAAGCATTGAAATCACGTTTCACTGTTACAAAAAAAATTCTGCATCCAATTCATTTTTGGTTTAATCATATCACACCGTGTCTGTCCAGAATTATTGAACCTAATTCTTTAGAAAAGTTTATTTGATACATTTAAACATGTTTCAAGTCTTAGCAATCAGAATTCACCACTGAATCTCAAAAAGAGTGGTTGAGTTCCTAAAAATTGGTTTTCCTGAAACTTTTTCTGTTTTCTTGTAAGCTATGCACCGTGCTATAATCATTGACATGTCTTAGGTCACTTAGTAATCTGCTAGTTCATAATCTGGAACTAAATCTAGTTGATTAGGATATTTCTTTTACATTTGATTGAACCAGCCAACATTGAATCTGTCATATTTCTCATTTCTGCAACAATTTTAGTGAAATTTCTGCATTTTTGGGAACTGCCACTACCAATTGTTGATTCTATGTGATACTGTATTGTTTGACGATTTGTGCATATACAATTGGATAATTCAAACTTGTTTCCACTGTTGTTTGGTCCATTTTTCATCACATCTGCAAAAATAACCATTTCAACTCCAATTTTTGCTTGAAAATCACAACTAGACCAATCATTTGGAGATTCTGAGTATGTTAGTGTTGTTTGATTGATTGTGCACTTCTATTTGGTGAATTGCAATGTGTTTCCACTGTTCATATGGTAATTTTTTAGCCTAAACGGAAACACACCTACTAAACCACCAATTTTGGATGCCTTTTAGGAAGTGCACCAATGATATTTTGATCTGGACATTATCTTGGCTGTTTGATGAGTTGCACACGTTCCATATGATTATGTAAACCTGTTTGAAGTGTCCTTTAAGCTGTGAATACACTGCACTCAGTTTTAGCTACTGCAGTTCCATTTCAGCCCTGTTTTGGTGAAACTTTTAAGTGGAATTTCTGCATAATTGATTACAGCAACTATGATTGGCAGTCTTTGACCATTTCAGCACTTCTGTAACATTTGAACAAGTGTTTTTATCATTTTCAAACTGGTACTTACTATTTATTTGGTCAATTTCTCACCAAAAGTGCAAAATCAGTTTTCAGCCATTGACATTGCTAAAATTTAGCAAGTATACCAGTGAATTTTTGTTGTGGTTCGTTCCTTTGCTGTTTGAGTGTTTGTACACCTTCATATTGATGATATAAACTTGCTTGCACCATCAATTAGTCTTTCCAAACACTGCCACACATTTTTGGGTTTGAAAACACACTTTTAAAGCCATTTTTCTGGTGCAGTTTTCACTTTTAGTGCTGTTTGGTTTTGTGCATCCTTTACATTTCATCTTATCCACCCTCTTATATCTACTTTTCTTATCTTCTTAGCTTATTTATCATATTGTCATGCAAACTTTCTTAGTCTACCCTAACCCAATCTCTTGGCGAAAAGAGTCTATTACCAAATTAATGGCTTGTTATCTCTAGCCTCCCCTAGTAACCAATAATGCATGATAAACAGAAGCAAAATACAATTGATCGTCCTACCCCTATCTCTAGGCGGTATTAGCATAATCAAGGAATTCCCCCCAGTTCAGGACATTACCGTACGTCTCCGTATCAATAAAGACAGACAACATTTACCGAATGAGTTAAACGATAAAAGCATTAAGCAAAGGTAAGGAACCCAACAATTGATAAAGATAAGCATATGCAAGCATATAAAGAAGATAAGAATTTTGATATAAGAGAGTTTCAAAAGATTACATTGTTCTCCAAAAACCTAGGGTTTAGTTCACCATGAACATGGTGAATCTATATGAAAAATAATGAAAGAATGGAAGAATAAACCCTAAATTTGGCAGATTTGAGCCTAAGCATCCAAGGAACCTCCTCTAAGGTGTGTAGAACAGCTCTGGACGTCTCTACTGGCCCAAAATATTCCAATTTGAATCGCACTGGGTCTATTTATAGACCAAAAAGATAACAGAATATAAGCCAAATAAAAACAGATAATCGCTCAGCGTCTAAGTGAACTGTTAAGCGGTTTGCCTCTAGCCGCTCTGACCGCTCAGCGCTGATTTTAGCCACTGAACGGTTCATAGACTCTTCTTTTCTTCCTTTTTCTTCCTCTTTCTTGAGTCTAAGTCCATCCTTATTCACTTCCATCTTCAATTCTCATCAAAACCCTGCAAAACAATGCAAAAACAAGCATAATATCTCTAAAACTAACTTTTGACTCTCACATGACTCAACTAAGTGTTTTACTTGATTTTAAGCTCATTCTAAGCCACAAATGGTGTGTTTTGGTATCATATTTAAGCATGAAAATAACTGTTTTGAGATCGTTATCAGTAACACCCTTATCATCTCCATCGGGTCCTCAGTGGTCATATTCCTCGTGACTACCATTGGGTTTTGGATACTCGGCCCCACGGTGGGCGCCAAAATGTTTCGGTGTGAGGTCGAGTCACCTAAACTCTTCACAATTTCCCTGCTTGATCGTCCGTCCTTCTCGTCCTCTCCGTCTTCCTCCGTCCAAGTCCGTTTGGGAGGGTACCTGCCAAAGGTCCTCCGATACTAAAGTCAATTAAGTAGTTCGTTCGGTATTCAAAGTGCAGTCTTAAATGTGCAATAAATGAATCCACTTACCTCTCACCTTTGCTTCTATATATAACACTAGTTATGGACTGAGATTAGTAAAACCTTAATCAAGGCCCAATCACAGTCCAATAACCTTTAATCTCATCTTACCTTAACTTAATTTGTCTCATTCTTAATTTTGGCATGATCTATCTGGGATGACCGTTCGTCTCATCGTACTCACTTAGTCGTCCGTCCGGGCCGTCCAGGAAGTCCGGGGATTCCCAATACATAGACAAATGCAAATTGAAGAAGAAAATAAAACTTCTCCAATACTCATAATAGTTATAAAGGGTTCACAACGAATCTTTCTTCTCAACTTTTATACATAAAAAATTCACTTGAAGAAGAATGGTTGATGACAACAACATGATAATATTCTTGAAATCTTTAAACAATCAAGAAGCCTTAGAATTTTAGAAAGAATTGTGTCATGTTGATTTTAAAGAAGACCTTGAAAGGTCCAAGTGAAGATAAAGATGTTTTTGATGATGTTCAGCTTTCTTTGATTTTGTTAGTATCCTTCACACAAGTTGTTTACTAAAGACTTTTTAATTCAACACACAACCTATCTTAAAGAAATTGAAACAAAATATTTTTTTTAGAGTTAAAATAAAGTTTAAAAGATTATTTTATGTTTTTAATATATTAGATTTATATTTAACTGATTAATTTGTTCTTGAGATTGTTTAGAAAAAAAATCAATTATCTAGTTTTATAATAGATTAATCCAGGAGCACCTGAAGTATTTTTCAATCTCTCATAATTATAATCAACTAAGATATTTAAACAATCCATTAACCTGTTTTGAACAATTAATGAGAAACGTATTTAATCAATATCTTATTTAATAATAGATTTTAACAGAAAGATGTTTGGTAACTATTTTCAAAATTATGTTAAAATAGTCAATTAAGAGCTTGGTTTAATCAATTAAATGCATCATAAAATGTTTTAAGGTTAAAAACTCTTTTTGGTCCCAATTTTGGTTGGGAAAATTCGTTTTGGTCCCTGTGTTGATTTTGTGTTCAATTTGGTCCCAAAGAACGAATTTAATGTTCAATTTGGTCCTTTTCAGTAACTCCGTTAAAATTCTTAACGGCAACGTGTCCAGATATGCAACTGCTGAGTGAGGTGTCATTCCTTTGCTGACTGGGAGTCCTTTTTAGCCGTTAGAATTTTTTAAATTGAATTTCTTAATCAGGGTTTTTATTTTGGGAATAAATTGAAGAGGGTGGATTCTAAATTAGGGTTTTTATTTCCCAATCTTCTTCCCAGTTTTACTACAATTTTGAAGGATGGCAACATGAGACAGAAGCATCTATCTCAAGCTTTCAACAATCCCACCTTCCCAAGAAAATGATAAACCCACAAAAGTGTAAAGAGTGAGAGAGATGAAGAAACGGGAAACCCTAAAAAAAAGCATCTTTATCAATGGGCTAAGCTGAAAGTCCAGCCTCACATCTTCACGATTTCTGGATTTTGTTGCAGGTACCATTGCGAGGAGACGAACTCGCAAGGTTGAACAACGGCTCAATTTAGGGTTCCATGGAAATTGGGATTTTCTGATTTATGGGTTTGCAGGTGATGAAAATGAATGTGCGAGATGATGGAGGTTCTGCTTGTTCCGCTATGCAGATTTCTCTGATCAAGATGCGATGTAGATGGAGGTTGCAAGGCTAACGGCGGAGCTTCTTGAAGATGGCCATGGAAGATTCTCTATCGCGATGAAGATGGTGAGGGCACAATTTTGGTGGCGCTTTATGAAGGACAACGACGATACTAGGTGGCTGATGGCAAGGTGGGTAAGGTTTTGCCCAGTGGTGGTGGAGGTTGTAGGGGAAGAAGAAGAACAACAACAAGGAGGCTGTTAAGATCCAATGAAGAAGAAAACTATGAACCAGTGAAAAAGATATAAAAAAAAATCAAAATAACTTTAAATGCCACTGACCACTCCATGTCACCCAATAAATGACACATCACTCAGCAGTTGCACATCTGGACACGTTGCCGTTAAGAATTTTAACGGAGTTACTGAAAAGGACCAAATTGAACACAAAATTAACACAGGGACCAAAATGAATTTTCCCAACCAAAATTGGGACCAAAAAGAGCTTTTAACCATGTTTTAATTCAGCGTTTGAAAAGTATATAAATGAAAATTCATAGAGAGAATTACACTATCTTTTATGAGTTACTCTATCCATTTTTAAAAGTCCTTACAAGGTTTCAAAAGGTTATGTTGAATTCTTAATAGGGTATGTTGAATTCTTAAGTCCTTGTAATTATTTCTGTTGTGGTAAACTTTTTTCAATTTATTTTTAGTGGAATGTTTTCAATTTTGTATTTGGTTGTTGGTCTATTGAAGGATTTTTAGTGTTTGTTTTGTGTGTGTTTACAACCAGAGTTGATAATACATACATCATTTTGGACAATTAAAGAATAGATAATGTTGAGGTTGTTGACAATACAAACTCTATATCAAACTGAATTTTGATGATGACAACTCAGTGTTTAATAACAGTGCATATGTTCTAGTATTACATGTTCTTATTATGTAATGTTTGTCATATCTGTTGAACATGTTTTTGATTGAATTACATTGTATGTTTCTATGCTTGATTGAGTGTTATATTTGTGGAACATGCTTGTATTGAAATGTGAGATAAAATGTTTTTAATCATTACACATTTCTGAAATAAAATATCACAGGCACCTTTTGAACTTATATGTGTTGTGACAAAGTTCTAGTTTAGTCGAATACACTGTTGATGGATTCGATTATGCTAAAATCTTTGTACAGATTTTGTGAACATGTGCTATGTGAGATTTTGAGATGAAAAGAATTTCAAAGTGATTTTTCATGTGTCAGTCGACATTGTGATAAGCATATTCGACTGTGTTGCTATTCTGTTTGAAATTTTGTTAAGCCTACAAGCTTCAATGACTATATTTTTAAAAGTTAGTTAAAATTGTATGACTTGGTCAACTGTAATAATCGAGTCTTGATTCTGTTGACTGAGGAGCCTTTATGTTGATTGTCTGTTATAATTGTTTTAATATAGTCGACTCCATTAGTAGGCTATTCGACTATGAACCAATCTGATAAAACAGAAAACTATAAATAGACAAAACGCGAATTGTTTTGGGACTTTTGTGACTTAACATTTTCAGTTTCTTGTTTCAGATTGAATTCGTTAGAAGCTCCAAGAATTCTCCAAGAAGACGGTGGTGATCTTGCTTGAGAGAAATTCAGAAGGAGAAGTCATCGTTCTCACTGTTTGATCAATATCTGCACAGAGAGGTGCTTCTGGGTTGAAAGTGATAGGCTTGGCATCCTACGAAAGACTGCTGGTTTTTTATTGAAGGCTTGGCAACCTGTGAAGTCTGCTGTGATAGGCTTGGCATCCTGTGAAGAGTGCTAGTGACACATTGAGGATTGTTCGACGTGGGTGCAGATTGCAGGAGAGGGGATTCTTGCTGCAATTCTGGTTTTGTGTGTGCAACTATATTTGGTTTTGGGTTAGAGAGGAGATTTATATTTTTGCGTAGTGCTTCTATAAATTTCTTGTTGTAAAAACCGCAACCATTATAGTGCATTTGCTTCCTAGGTTGGAAGGACACTGGATGTAGACATTGTTGGCTGAACTAGTATAAACACAATGTTTGAATTTATTTTCCAGTCAACTATATCTGTTAGGCAGTCAACTGCGTTTTTCTGCTGCATTACATTTTCAATAACTTGCATTTCAAGGATAGATCAAAAACTTTAAATTTTTCATACCAAGATTGCGAAAAGATTTTAATTTTAAATTAACACCAATTCTCCCCTCTTGGTGTATAAAGAAGCCTACCTGTTTCATTATAGATAAGACTATAATTGAAGTGTTTCACGAGTTGATAAAACATATATCGTTTTTATTATCTAGAGTTGGTTGAATGTTGATATCTTATGACATGGGTTAAGAGCTTTTTGAGTGTTTTTAATTATTTTCTTGTCTTAAACAAATACTTAATTCATAATGAAACTAATTTTTCAACGGAGAAAATTGAGAATTAGATGTACAATTAGTTGAATCCTTACCCATATAAATTCTTGTATAATTTTCATCATTTTTTATTTTTTTTCTCCTTTGTATTGCTTTCCAATTCATGTATCAACAAGTTTCTCAAATTAATTGCATTCTAATTTTTTATTTGAACATGTTTTAAAAAGTTTTTAAAAAAGTGTTTGTAGAAAAACTTTTTAAAACCAATTCACTATCGCCTCCTGTATTAGTTTAACAAAGTTTTTTTTTTCCAATGAGTTATTTAAAACAAAGATTCTAAAGTTTTGTTTTTAGATGAATGTGATAAATTTGTATTTTTTGAAAGGTGAAATATGACCTGTGGAGAAAGTTTTTCAGAAAAACAAAATGTGATTATTTGTTGAATTTGTGGATAGTAAGGATTGGATTATTTTTATGACCAATAATGTGTAGGATAAAAAAATCAAATGGAATCCAGAATAGTTTTATTAAAATTATATATAAGTAATAAAATAATGTTTTAAGAAACTTACATAAGTCATAATTTTATGATGAATATGTTTACATATAATGGTAGGTCTCCCTACAAAAATAAATGGCCTCCTACATTAAGGTGAACAAAATGAATTGAACTATAAAAACTGTAATGAAACAAAAAATATTTTGTCTGAACTTAACTGAAAATTACTTTAGATGAATTGAATTATTTTTTTTCCAGTGAACTATTTTTTAAAAATTTTGAAAAAAATAAAAAAAAATTAACTAAGTAGACTAAAAGAATTTGTCTCAACATAGACAAAATAGATTAAAAATCAATACATCTTCAAATATAAGTTGCATTTTAAAATACAACTTATCAACACATCTTTAATCATATGAATTAATAACACTTGAAAATCCATACTTATCTTGAGAGGTTATATCTAAAAAGAAAATATTTCTATCATTTTTTTAAAACCTAAAATATAAACTAAAAAATATATAATTTTTTCATATAAATTCACCTTACTCAAATTTATCAAACTCTTTAAGTTTTTCATCAAAAAAGTATAGAGAAAGATATTCATGTTAATGTTACTTTAGATATGAGAACGACTAATACCTCTCAGAGCCATGTTCATAAGAATAAGAAATCCAATTAAGTTATCTTTCCACTAATGTAAAACATTAACTCAACTAGCTTTGTATAATTTAGATCCTCTCTTAAATATTTTTCAAGCTTACTTTTCACCAATGTAAAACATTAACTCAACTTTCTAAAAGATTAAGATTCTTTCTTAAATATTTTTCTAGTTCTGATATATAATCAAATTAACTACCTGTAACTCTGAGTAGAAACTCATGCAATAAAATACATTATTTTCATCGTCTATCTGGGATTCTTAGTGGATATTTTGAGAACATTTTTCAATACCTAGATATTATTCATAAAGTGATTTTAAAGATAATAATTTTAATTTCAATTCACTACCATGATAGATTGAAATATATAACCAATGAAATATATAATCAATAAAATAATTAACAAAATTCAACTTCTTGTTAGAGTCAAACAAAAACAATCAATAATAAGATATTAATTTCATTAAAACTTTTCAATATTTGTCATACTTACACTTCATTCTCATTACCATCACATCACTATTATCAAAATATTGTTAAATTTATATATATATATATATATATATATATATGGGGTTTGTTAACGCGCGTACGGCAGTTTTTCAGTTGGTACATTTTAACAATGTGTACCGGATTATAGTAGACAAAAATACCCTCATATATTATATATTATGGATTCTAACTTTTAAAGTCAAGGATATTTAAATAATTTTCATTCTCAAAACTAAAAAAACAGAAACCCCCAAACCCTTACTCACCTTTCTCATTCTTCTCAATCCTTTCTCTTTCATCTCTCTGACTCCAACCTTTTCTCTGTCATATCTACTGTAGCCCCAATTAAAAAAAAGACTAGAAACACTCGTTGTTGAGCAATTTCTTACAAAAAAAAATGATTTTATAATGAGTTTTCATTTTATAATTTTTGTCTTATCTAATTTTATCTAATTTTCACAAGGATAATGACATATGAAGGAATTGGTAATTCGCCTGTAAAAACTGAGAAACGCTCGCTATTAAACAATTTCTTACAAAAAATGATTTTATAATGAGTTTTCATTTTATAATTTTTGTCTTATCTAATTTTATCTAATTTTCACAAGCATAATGACATTAGAAGGAATTGGTAATTGACCTAAAGGTTTTTTAAGAGATGATGATTCAACATCTGCAGATGATGAAATTAGAGAGGTTAGTAAAGATGATGAAATTGAAGAGATCTTAAATGAACCTTTGTCTAAAGGCAAATATGTCAATGACTCAACTCTTTACAAAGGTAAATTGTTTAATGACAAGTATTTTTAATTTTTTTTTTTCAGTTGGATCTATCATAGGATGATAGAGAAAATGTTGGAGTGAGAGAGATGAAAGAGAAAGGATTGAGAAGAATGAGAGAGGTGAGTAAGGGTTTTGGGGTTGTTTTTTTTTTAGTTTTGAGAATTAAAATTATTTTAAATATCTTTAACTTTAAAACTTAGAATCATAATATATAAGGATATTTTTGTCTATTATAATCCGATACACATTGTTAAAATATACCAACTGAAAAACAGGTGTACGCACGTTAACATACTCATTCATATATATATATATATATATATATATATATATATATATATATATATATATATATATATGTATATATATATATAACTAGTCACGTAGGAAGAACCATGCTGAAGTCATAAAAACATCTTTAAAATATAAAAGAGACATTGTATATTTTTAATCCTATTTTAATGGCATACTACCATTACTTTGGCCATTTCAACACAAAATTTCACATGAAGACCTATTTTGTGTTTCAAACTTGTCTCTAATTCTAATATTAAATAAGTTGGATTTCACTTTCTTTCACAGGCAAACAATTATAAGAAATTCCCTCGTATTTAACACAAGTCTCAAACCTAATCCATCGAATTAGAGAAATTTTCACATATTTAACTCCACTTTGAATTTTTTAAATTGAATTTTTAATCTCTTTTAAACCATTTTCACAATTAAACTCAAGATATGTGTACAACAATAGACATATTTTCCCTTTTTAAGACAAGACGTTACCTTCATCACATGCCAAACACACATACAATCTCAAAATCAAACAAAACAAGAACTCACCCATTCAAAGCCATATAACAAAGCAATATAAATTTAAATCACATTGATTCAACCTAAAAATGAAAGGTATGTGTAAATGGGTTTTAAAGTTACTAACAGGCGGAGAGTGAAACCCTCGTCGGAAATTGCAGCGGTGGCCAAGGATTTGACGTCGCATCGCGACGATAAAATTCAGTCAGACAACTAGCGGTGATGAATGGCCAACGACGATCACGAACCGGAGACGACAACAATGGGCTCCCGTCATCAGAGACCTAAGTTGACATGGTTTTGGCGATAGTTGCCTAGATAGTAGCAGTAACGATACCGGAGAACATTGGAGTACGAGCGTAGCAAGCGCGCAATGGTTCGAACAGAAGACAAGAAGGTGCTCGCGTCGACACAAGGTTTGGATGGAAGTAAGAGAAAGCAATGGACAAGAGACTCATTAGTTAGTTAACTAAAGTAATTTTAGAAGATAATTTTTTAAAATTAAACTATTAAATGATTCAATTAAGTTTTTATCCTAAATAATTCAATTCTTTTTAGTAAAATATTATGTAGTTATTTCACAAATTTAATTAATTTAATCAAGTTATATAATTATGATCATTACATCATCCACCAATGTAGTTATAAGATAATGAATAATTTTTCTTGTTTTCCAGAAGAACATTATAAATTAAAAACCATGAAAAATTATATCTATTTCTTTCAAAGTCAAAAACCATAGTTAATTATTATATTTGTAGTGTGTAGATTTCAATAAAAAAAAAAAAAAAACTAAATTTAGAAGTGAGTCACGTTCTTTTTTCTTTTTATCACCCACGTTTATATTACTGCTAGAATGCTTGACTAAAATATACTATTATTTGAAGATACATATATATAATATTGAATAAATGAATACTAAAATGGAGTCAAAAAATAAAGCATGAGAAAGAGTATTGAAAGTGTTTTAGCGAACCATGAAGAGAAAGAGAGAGAATATGGAAAGAATGTAGATGCTTGAATCTAGCCACCCATTTCTCCGGGCCATTTCTTGAATCCAAAGCAAAACCATTACCAATGAGCAAGCCTTTGACTCCTCCTCTCCTTTCTTTCTCTCATCCATGCCATGCTATGCTTTTCTCCATAGCCTCCTGCTTCCTTCATCCTCCTCCACACTACGCCAATGAGGAACCATGCTTCTTCCCTCTCTTTTCTTTTCCTCTTCCTCTTCATCCCTTTCTTCCCGACCATTCAATGCGCCGATAACACTTTCGCCCCATCCTTTTACACCGAAGAGATATACAAGGAGCTTGAAAACCTCGCCATTCTTTTAAACAAGGATATCAAAGCAGGTTTAGGTTTCTGCATCAAGGATGTGTGAGTCACTCCTTTTCTATATATCATTCCTTCCTCTTATACTCCTTCTACTAACCAACCATGCATTCATCCCAATGCGTTGAATCTTTTCTTATTCCTTGCTGACAGAACTGTTGGCATTTCAGGCACAAAGATTGGGAGGAAGCATTTGATTTTAAAGGAAGGTTGGATTTCGTGGATTCTTGTGTTAAGAAAAAAGGTATCAGCTTTCGTTTTCGCATTCTAGTCTATGATGAAATTTAGTTTGCTGTTTTCATCTCATTTATTTCATGCAAGTGGGTAATGTGATTTTATTGACAGGGGATTTCAGAGATAGAATATGTACTGTGTCTGAAATAAGGTACTACTTCCATGGTTTCCTGGAACAAGGGGCAACATCTAGCAATTATGTAAAACCTAACAGGAACTGCAACTTGACCTCGTGGGTTTCTGGTTGCGAACCTGGATGGAGTTGTAGCGCTGGCAAAAATTTTGACCTCAAAAAAGACATAAAGGAGATTCCCGTTAGAACCAGCAACTGTCAGGCTTGTTGTGAGGGGTTTTTCTGTCCTCAAGGATTGACTTGCATGATACGTAAGTATGTCATACCTCTTTAATTTTTACCATTACTTGCCAATGTAGGATGAAATTCTGTTAATTGTTGAGACAAACGTGTTTTTGTTGTTGAAACAAGCATGTTTTGTTGTTGAAACATCCATCAAATACTCTTTCCTGGATATGCATCTCCCCCATTATTTGTGTGTTTGTTATTTTGGCCTTCACAGCTTCAATGCATAATTTATACCCAGAATCAAAAGGAATTTCTTGAAAATAAGGTTAATCTAACTAGTATATATACCCAAGCTTATAGAAAAGGACCTGTTCTGAATATGCCGAAGTCAAAGAGAGAATTTCTCCTAAAGTACTAGGAACAATGTCTTCAAGTTAGAGTTTCTTAAAAAGAATACTAATGTTAACATCGTTCTAGAATGACCTACATGGCAAATTTTATCATCACAAATCTTCTTGTTGTAGGTTAGAGCTGTTGAATCTCTTCAAAATTACAATATTAAACCTGGCTTTATTAATTTACCATCCATATACCGCTAAATGATTTAATTTGTAAATAGTTTTTCTTTTTCTAGCTAAACGAAAAATAGTAGCGTATAATGCATACATAAGCCTTTATCTTCTTTTCTTAGAGTTTGATTTTGTTAGTGCTAACTTTTTATATCACGAAGAAAGCAGCTTCGGTTTTGTTTAAAATTTGGATTATCTTTTATGAATAAAATCAGTCCGCACGGTTTTTTTTTTATTTTTTTCTTAACTTTTCTGATTTTCCTCTGTATGAAGCTTGCCCACTAGGTTCTTATTGTCCACTTGCAAAACTGAATAATGCGACTGGAATATGTGACCCGTAAGTTCTACTTCTCGATTGTTTTCTATGTTTTTTTTACTCAAAGTGATGTTTTCTAACTTCAACACTGAAAATGAATTTTCAGATATAGTTACCAAATACCTCAGGGAGAAACAAATCATAGTTGTGGCAGTGCTGACATTTGGACTGGCGTGGTGAACAATAGTGATATCTTTTGTTCTCCAGGATCATACTGCCCCACTACAACACGTAAAGTCTCTTGTGATAGTGGGTATTGATTTATCCCATGCCTTATTTTGCCCATTTTAATTTATCAAAATTCCCCTTTTTGTTATTCAATCTAAATAAAACTCCATTATTACCTGCTTTTAGTCTTCATGCACATTGCAACCATCCTAGTACTACTTACTATCGAGCACTCATGCTAATTAGTTATCTTTTCCTAATTTCAGATATTATTGCCGGAGGGGTTCTACTCATCAAAATAGTGAGTTTTTATCATAAGTATAGTTTATTTGGTCCATTTATTATTCGCTGTCCATAAAGTAGACTGTAATAAGTGAAAGTCTTATAACAAAGTTGATGTCATAAATGGGCTAGATCACGGAAATTATCTGTCAATAATTGAATTTAACGTTGCCTTATTTTCTTGATCTATTATGTTTGAGAATTGAGGGCACTATTTCAAAACCTTTGTCAATGTTGTTCATTTCTGCAGAATGCTCCAGCTTGAGTTCCTGCAATCCAAACACAGCAAACCAAAACATGCATGCTTATGGCGCTTTACTTATTGTAAGTAGAATTTAATATGCTATTCAACTTTCTTGTCATGCTTCTATCAGGGTTTTGATATGGTTTGAGTTTTGAGTTATTATTCTTGAAGATCATAGCATTTGTGTTTTATTTTACAAGCACATTATTGGAGCTTATGGTTGTCTTGTTGCACAATGAAGAAATGCAACATGGTATCAGCACAAAAATGTCCCAAAGTTTACTTGATTTATACTTTTGCGTATGCTCTGAAGTAACATGAGATATTGTCAAATATTTTCCAAGAATGTCTTCTCCCTGTGTACAGTTTATCATATTTGGTATCATTCCCCCTTGCAGGTTGCATTGAGCACTCTCCTGATCTTCATTTATAACTGTTCTGATCAAGTTCTAGTTACTCGAGAAAGGAGAAAGGCAAAATCTAGAGAAGCTGCTGCTAGACAGGTAAGGGAAACTGTGCAGGCTAGGGAACGGTGGAAAATAGCAAAAGATATTGCTAAGAAAGGTAAAGGTGGAGGATTAGGTGAGCAATTATCTCGAACCTTTTCTCGAAAAAAATCAGCGAAATCAGATACCTTAAAGGTTGGTAACCAAGCTAAACGTGGTATGGGAGATACGTTTTTGCCATCGGTACAAAATTCAAGCTATGAGCAACAGTCTGCAGCTTCAGACGTGGAAAAAAAGGAACCTACCAACCTTACTAAAATGTTGAATTCCCTTGAGGATGACCCACATAGCAATGAAGGATTCAACCTACAAATTGGAGATAAAAACATCAAAAAGCAGATGCCAAAGGGCAAGAATTTACACACACAAAGCCAAATTTTAAGGTATGCTTATGGTCAAATTGAGAAGGAGAAAGCTCAACAAGAGAAAAACAAGAACTTGACTTTCTCCGGAGTTATTTCGATGGCCACAGAAGGTGAGGTTCGAACAAGGCCTGTGATTGAGGTAGCTTTTAAGGACTTAACTCTCACTTTGAAAGGTAAAAGAAAACATCTACTGAGATGTGTGTATGGTAAACTCATGCCGGGTAGAGTTTCTGCTGTTATGGGTCCCTCAGGAGCTGGCAAAACTACATTTCTTTCTGCATTGGCAGGGAAGGCAAGAGGATGCACTATGACAGGATCAATTCTAATTAATGGAAAGGCCGAATCCATTCACTGTTATCAGAAAATTATTGGTTTTGTTCCACAAGATGATATTGTGCATGGGAACTTGACCGTGGAAGAAAATCTTCGTTTCAGTGCAAGATGCAGGTTTCTGATTTACCTTGGAGAACTTACTTTGTGGCTCTTTTATAAATGCTATAAATGTTAACTTTGTTACATTACCTCCAATTCACTGTACATCATTCAAAGGTTAAATAATTTAGCACACTTTATTTTGAATGGTTTTAGCAGTTATATATGATTCATTCCTAATCTCATGCTTATCAATCTTTTGACTAGTATGCCATGTTTTTGAGAATTTGCTTCATAATATTTTAGGTTAGTTTTAAACAATTGTCGTGCAATCAATTTATTAATATTGAAACACTTCACATATTTTAATATGATGTGCTCCCTTTTTCCTACTCTTCCTGATTTTATAGTGAACACATGCACTAACCGTCTCATTCAAAATGATTGCATTAACTTTCTCATGAATTTGCATATCTTTTTGCCTTCTTTTCATTGTTAATTTCATTTACATAGTTGTTTCTTATTACTGAAGACTATCTGCGGATATGCCAAAACCAGACAAGGTTCTGATTGTTGAAAGAGTGATTGAGTCCTTAGGACTCCAGGCAGTGAGGGATTCCCTTGTTGGGACAGTAGAAAAACGAGGTATATCTGGGGGACAACGTAAACGTGTAAATGTAGGGATGGAAATGGTTATGGAGCCATCATTATTAATCTTAGATGAACCTACAACTGGTTTAGACAGTGCATCTTCCACTTTATTGCTTAAAGCACTTCGTCGTGAAGCACTAGAAGGAGTAAATATCTGCATGGTACTTCATCAACCAAGGTAAGATCTTCCTCTCCTATTCTCTTTTTGATGAAGTACACATACACCTTACAATATATAGTAGATATCTGACACTGATTTTGTTGTGATACAGCTATACTTTGTTCAGAATGTTTGATGATATAGTGTTTCTAGCCAAAGGAGGTCTTACTGCATATCATGGTCCTGTTAAGAAAGTAGAAGAATACTTTGCTGGCATTGGAATCAATGTACCTGATAGAGTGAATCCTCCGGACCATTTCATTGACATTTTGGAAGGTTTAGTGAAACCAAATGGAGCTGTGACTCATGAGCAGCTTCCTGTGAGATGGATGTTACATAACAGTTACCCAGTACCACCAGATATGCTTCATTTTGCTGATGAAATTGCTGCAGCCTCAACAAATAGCACTGAGGCAAATCCAATAAAGCCCCCAGAGGAAGTTGATGATCAATCCTTTGCTGGAGAGTTTTGGGAGGATATGAAGAGTAATGTTCAGATGCGAAAAGATCATATACAAGCAACCTTCTTAAAGACTAAGGACTTGTCTAATCGAAGAACTCCTGGTGTAGCTCGACAGTACAGATACTACCTTGGACGGTATGAATTATGAAACCTTAAGGTTTACTATAGATACAATTGCCCTTAAAGTTAACTAACTAACAAGAATGGATTTCTAGCTTCTTTTAATCAAGTTTGTCATCTTTGTCTAGTATAAGTGTTGGAGATCTCATATTGACTAGAGATAAGACGAGTGGACAGTATATAAGTGGTTGAAAATCTCATCTTATAAATTGATTTTATAAGATTGAGTTAGACTTAAAATCTACTTCTTAACAATAAGAAGTAAATTGGAGTTAGAATCAAGTAACTATCTATGTATCTTAAAATAGATATGATATGATGTGGAGTTTTTAGCATGAAACTTGAAATCTTAGTTAATCTGTTTGCTTAAGTTTAAATTTCATAGTGTATATTTGAACAAATTGAGTTGTTTCTGGTTTTTGTCCTACAATGAATTATATACTTTGTGGATTACGTTAGTTAATTATTAACCATTTTCATTGTGTTCAGGGTTTGTAAGCAGGCGCTAAGAGAAGGAAAATCCCAAGCAGTTGACTATCTCCTTTTATTGGTTGCTGGTGCTATATTAGGAACTCTTACTAAAGTAAATGACGAAACCTTTGGGTCCCTCGGATATACCTATACCGTTATTGCTGTCTGTAAGTTTCACAACTCCATACCAAATTTGATTCTACATTTTCTTTGTTGGTTAATTGAATTTCTAATTTAGATTCCTCTAAAAATTTTGAATGGCTCTAGCTGTATCAAACTTTAGTTCTTGCTCCTTACGATTTGTCTCTTTCCTCATTCATTTTGAACACTTGCAGCTTTACTTTGCAAGATTTCAGCTCTGAGATCATTTTCTCTGGATAAATTACAATATTGGAGGGAGAGTGCATCTGGAATCAGCAATCTGGCACATTTTTTGGCCAAAGATTCAATTGATATTTTCAATACAGTCATAAAACCTGTAGTTTATCTGTCCATGTTCTATTTTTTTAGCAATCCAAGGTCAAGTTTCGCAAGTAATTATGTCATTTTGCTTTGCCTTGTGTACTGTGTAACTGGCATGGCATATATAATGGCAATTTATTTTGAGCCTGCTCCAGCACAATTGGTACGGATCATAAAGATATAAACATTTTCAAATTGTTGATATAATATAACTGCACATATGACCCTCTTTTGTTTTCTTATCACTTTTAGTGGTCAGTGCTTCTCCCAGTTGTCATGACTCTCATTGCAAACCAGAAGAAAGACACTCTCTTTATGAAGATCCTTGTAAAGTTGTGCTATCCAAATTGGGCTTTAGAGGCATTTATCATTGCAAATGCTGAAAGGTCGGTTTCAATTAGTGAGTTTATATTCCCTTTCCTTATTTGGTCCTTAACTAATGAAGATTCCTTAGTTTCAACTACCTTCTATTCTCACCATGTAACTCTTGTGGTTTTTTATTTTTCTTAGGTACACTGGAGTTTGGTTGATTACTCGGTGTAGTTCACTAATGAATAATGGCTATAATGTCGGAGACTGGCCTATTTGTATGCTTGCCCTCGTTTTGTATGGTATAATTGCTCGAGTTGTGGCCTTCTTTTGTTTAGTGATCACTCAGAAGAAGTGATTTGGGATATGCTTGTGATCCTTGTGTACAAATCAAAGCTTTTAAGATGCCATTGCTAGTGTGTTATAGCAAGTAGGGATAGTTTCCAATTTTTCAGGAGAATACTTAATGCAAGATTTAGTCAAACATTTGGACTTAGCAGTAAGATATTTTTAGGTTACATGTTGTAACAATGCCTATTTTTGTGTAAGTATTTTTGTTTTCTGTTAGTCATTTGCTCACTTGGGTAAATGACAAATAGTTTGTGCACAAATGTATAATAGCAAAAGATATTCTCTTAAGCTTGTTCAAATCTTATCTGTAACTAGTATGTTTAATTAGTAGTGTGATGAACGTATTGTTTTTTTAAATAATTTCTATATAATAAAAATTACCGATTTAATTAATTTATAAATTGTATAATTATAAATAAAATGAGGTTGGGAGAAGCATTGTGTATGGTTTATTATCAGCAAGAATAAAAGAATTAAAAGCACAAATTGATAATTTTTTTATTTTTAAGTTAAATTGGTAACTATAATTGCTTTTTCTTAAAAGGAAAAACATTGATCACATTAAAATGGGTTAATATTTAATTATGATACATAGAAATATATGTTATTTTTTGTATGTTTACAATTAATTGTAATCTTTAATGAAATAAAATTAAGTCTGAATATTTTTATAAATAATATTACATTCTTCACTCTTCATTTTATTGAACCAAATCTCTAAAATATATATTTATATTTGACCTTAATGAATTATTTTATAATGATTATAGTATTGCTCTCTTACTATTAAAATTTATATAATAAACAAAAATTTAAACAAGAGCAACGACTATGCTAATATTTGGTTGAGATCCTTGAAACTCACCATTGATAGAATATAATATATATATATATATATATATATATATATATATATATATATATATATATGTATGTATGTATATATGTATGTATATATACTTTGGATCTAAGATAACCCTTATCCCAACCGAATATTCAGAAAAAGTGAAAATGTATAGCCATTTATATGTGGAAGAAAGCCAACCAACAATAAAAAAATAGATGGATGGATAAATTTCTTATTATAAAAAAATTTAAAAGCCAATGTAATTTAATCGATCCATAGATAATATTTTCATGAATGATATTCAATTCATCCAAAAAAGTAATATCAAAAAATTATAAATACATTTTTAATCATATTTTAAAAAGTTTGTTAAAGAAAATTTAAAAATATACTTCGTAAATTTAAGAAACATTTAATAATAAATTTTTAATTTGTTATATATTGATTGAAAGATCCATTAAATTTTGAAAAATAATGATAGATAATTAATCATTGAAAAATTAAATGAATGGATTCAATTTGTTATATTTTTATAATGGATTAAATAAAGTTGTAATGGTATGATAGACAAATAAATTGTTTTGTTACCTTTAATATCTGAAACTCTTTACTAGTTTTGTAAAAGACTTTAAGTTAGACATTTGTAAAGGATTTTGTGACAACTTTTTTTTCCTAAAAAGTTATTACAAAAGTGAACATAGGAGTGGTTCATCAGTAAATTATATAACATAAACATTGTCATAATATGAATGCATTATAATGAATAACAATATTTGTGACCGTAATCATGAGTGTCTTTTAAATAATATCACAAAACTAATCAATCAGAAAAAATAATTTCTCAACTTAAAGTTAATATATATTGTGATGTATCGCTAAAGCGAAACATATAATGGTTAAGCATTATAAGCTTATTAAAGCCAGTAGGATTAAAATGTTGTAAGTGTTTGAGATTGGAAACTAATGCTTAAGCAAAAGCATTTTAGCTCAAGTAAATGTTATTTTATAAATATTTATGCAGTGACATCCTCCAAATGCAAAATATATTAAGTGTTTAGCTATGTACATTCATACTTAAGTACATGTCAAGGGACACTTAAGTTACACTTTACAAGACATTGATATTAAGATTGTAAACAAGCCTCTTAAAGTGATTCAAAGTAGGCGCTAAAAGCAATGAAGCATAACAAACTTGAGCTTTTTGGAGTTACAATGCAGAAATGAACTTTGCAATCACCGCAACAATGGATATCAGTGTCGACTAAAAGCCTACACAAATTGAAAAGGAAAATGATATTTTAACACTAATTTTTGACACCATTTTGACACTGCACACATGTCAAAATGTGGTTGGATGATTTCAAATTAAAAAAAACTGAGATAAGGGTATATTTGGAAGAGAAAAACCAAAGTTTCTTTTTTAATTTGAAATCATCCAACTATATTTTGACACGTGTGCAATGTCAAAATGGTGTCAAAAAATTAGTATTAAAATATCATTTTCCAAAAAATGTCAACGTTATTAAAAGAATAGCATTGGTTTTGCTTCCTTTGATGGCGACTTTAACCACAGCTAGAAGCTAGAAGCATTAAGTTGAAGTTACATGGAAGAAAGTTGGAAAAAGAGCTAGGAAGCTCCCACAAATCTACTGTACCAACAAGCAATTATTTACTACGACAATACATAAATTGAAGTTAGGGTTCAAAAAAGTTGAAGTTATGAAACTTAAAATAACCTATGAGAAGAAAAAACAACTAACATAAAAAGGAAAAAACACTTTCAGAAACACTTTTATGGAGAAGAATATGCTTTCAAGAAGAATTTTACTCAATATATCATTGAGTACAAATCTCATTTAACAAGCTGATTATGAAAAATTAAATTATCTTAAAATCAATTCTTTAATAAAAATAATTATAAAGTTATTTTTTTTTATAGGAAATTTAGAATATTGAATTGATTTGAAAATTGATCTTTCAATCAAAATTGATGCGAAGAAAGAAAATCAGAAAAAGAAAGAAAAAAAGAATTTTACTCAATAAAAAATCCTAAGAATATGAAAAAAAATGAATGTCATATTTATTTCATGTCTGAATTTTTGAAAAACCTATTAATCAGACTAAATTAGTAAATTTAATCAAAATAATCAAACCTAGTCCAATAATTCACTAATAACATAATAATAGTTTCCTAAAACAAAATGAATGCAAAACCGTAATTTGGTAACATACATTTATAAGCCTTTGGATGTGTTAATTGGGTTTTGCTTGTAAAACAGGAGTCACATAACTCTCTCTTTATTTTAGGGACATCATTAATATTCAAATTCAAATTTAGCAACTCAAACATTAGATTGATTTTCAAAGTAATAAATATAAAAATGACCTATATTTAAAAATTAAGCTCAGTATAAGAATCACAAAAGAAAAACAATCAGTTTATTAATATAAAAAACTATGAAAGGTCAAACAAGTCTAAAACAATGCATAGAAAGATGTATCACAAATGCTCTATGAAATATCTTCACATTTAATCTTTTGAACTTTGGGATAAAAACTCATTTATTAATTTATAACTTATGTTAAAATTTGTAACACTTCTCAATGAATCACAACCGTATGAAAAAAAAAACACAAACATTCAAAGCATGAAAGTTATTAAAAAAATCTATGAACTCATTTATAACATTTAAAGAAAACACGGTGATAAGTTAAATTAATGAATAGTCCAAAATTGATGGAACCATCACAAGATAGTCTCTAACTTAACATTCAATATTTAAATTTATGTTTAGACTTTAACACAATTCAAACTAGTACAACAAATCTTTGACTAGCTTTGAATTTTATCAGTTTGAAATACATGCAATTGAAGATTAAAAGGAAATACTAAAGTTGTAAATGTGGAAATTTTTTATATCAAAAATCTTCTTGATAAGAGTTTCAAGAAAGTATGTCCTAATACGGTATAACAACAATATAAGAAGATCATCAATTAAATACTTGTGGTTATTCATGGGTCATAATGTTTTCATTCAAGGAAAAGTGTATTAATGTGGAATAAAATTACCCTTGGATAGATGAGAAAGTGAAATACCTTATAAGTAGAAATCTATAAACCTTACCCTAAGATTTTGGATTGAAAATTGTGTCAATCTTTTATATGGTTAAAAGTTGTATCTCCTTAGTGAATTCACTTAAAAGACTCATGTATTGATAGGTGAAAAAAAGAGAGTGAAAAGTAGTTAATTATTTAGATTAAGAAAAACTGAATAAGTTTAAATAGAAAGTTTCTAATAGATGTAATTGAAAAATAAAATTTAATTTTTATATTTTTAATTTAATTATATTAAGTATTTATTTTATTATAGTAAATAAAAACATAAACATTAATAAAAAAAACTTATGCATAATTGATTATTTAAACTTTATAATCGATTATGCTTTATTTTACAGTTTTCTTCACTACTTACCATGAAAAGTTTACAAACATGTTTTGACTTAAATTTTGTGATGTATTACTTCGTTTTTCATGCTTGCACTCACAATATATTTGTCTAGTTATTTTTGTCATTCAATACAAGCATGCGCCTAATAAGATATTAGTAGGATCATTACCTATACACTATTTTAATATATTTTATTTATATAAACCTTGATAATGTACTATATTAATCTTAACATGTGATTAGTTACTTAATCATCTAATGGTTAAGTGTTTATCAATATGTGATTGAGATGTAGCAATACTTCGTATATTTATTATTGAGGTGCTCTTTATTTCTTAATATACAATATCAATGCTTTAAGGTAGAGTTCATATAATTATTGAAATGTTCATAAAGTAATTATTGATAAATTTGATAAAAACCCTCACTTTCTTACTTTTTGTTAACTCCATCAATATCTTTTATTTTATAAAAAAATAAAGAATAATAGTAAAATAATACACATTTACTTTTATTTGATATACATTATAAAAATAAAATAATTATAAAAAATATTTTTTTTATATTTCAAAAATATTTTAAAAAAAATTGTCAAATGATTTTAAAAAAAATTATATATGTTAAAGTATTATTTAAAAAAAATTATATATGTTAAAGTATTATTTTTTTTAAAAATTAAATAATTTCTTAAATCCACGACTTACCGTTATGTTAATAAGTAGCTTTATAGTTCAATTAGTTTTTATCATTGTTCTAATATATACTGTAATTTGATCATCTTTATAATCGAAATTTTTTATACTCATTAGTTAAGCATTTATTTTATAGTTAGAAATCTCAGACCACAAATCTCCCAGTGACTTGCCACCACTAAAATTCAAAAACGTTTTTCATCTGTCACTTCCAAAGAATCATATTCAGTAACATCAAGTGTCATTTAATATGCCTAACTTTTCTACCAGAAACATCCAGGTGACATCAAAACGCACAAAATAAAGAGGTTGCTATTACGTCCATTGGTAACACGTCGTCAATACATTAAAATTTAATTATAAGTTTCACGTTAAATAAAATAAAATATTTATAAATCAATTATTTTATATTTTGATTTGACAGTTATCTTAATCTATTATACTCCTACAATAGATTGAGTTCAAATAACATTTATATAATTTCTTTTCGAAATTATCACAATCTTTAACATAGTTTTTATATTAAATTTAATAATTGATAACTAATTAAAAAATAAAAAATCGATAGATATTAAAATTTTATAAAGATTTTCTACAGTATGTTTCTGCATTTTTTGTTTCATTTTTAATTAAGAATATAAATCTGTCTTACGGTTTAATTGTATATATATTATACATTTATACTTATAAAATTAAGATATAAATTTTAATTTTCGATTATGATATTATTTAATTTTTTTATGAAAATGAAGGAAAGCTTTAATTACAAATATCACACAACTATCATAAAAATAAAAAATCACAGCATGTTTTTTTTTTTAATTAAAAAATTCATTATAAAATATTTAATAATTTTATAATAAAAATTGTAAAAAGTAATTCAAAATATGTCCTTTTTATTTAACAAATTTTGTTGTAAAGTATTTAAAAGTTTTATTCAAATTATATATTGTTAAAATTAAATTAAATTAAATGATATTTGATTTTTATATTTAGTTCATATAAACTTTTAGTAAAAAGCTAAACTAAACTAATTTTTGTAAAAGGTTATAAAATAATATTTTAGAAATGATAGTATATTTTAAATAAATGAGATTTAGATATTTTAATATTAAAAGTTTAAATATAAATAAAAAAATTTATTATTTAAAATTACATTATCTTTCTAAAATTTTATTTTTAAAGCTTTCTACACTCTCTCTAAGATTTTTTATTACCTTTAAATCTGTTTGAAAATAAAAAAACATTTAAGGAATTCTTGAGGCGATGTCTTTAACTTTCACCAATTAGTTTTTGTTAGAGAGTAAGTTGGTTTCTACTTTTTTCTTTGGTCTACATGTTCTTACATGCATGTGAGTGATTTTTATTTGTATGTGAAGTTTGAGTCTTTCATAAGACTCTCTGTTGTAATTATAAGCCCCATTCATGTTTACGATGTTAGTAGGAGTTGTTAGAGTGTTCTTTGTTGGTGGAGTTGTTTTTAGGTCCCTTCAGCTTATTGATCATCTATAAGGTAAGGGGGCTAGAATGTCTTAATATGTGAGAGTTGAATGCTGTGAATTAAAATTTCTTTATAAAATTTGATATGTTGTTGTGATGAATTAGAATGTGATATGTTGTTATGTTGAGTAAGAATATGATTTGTTGTTGTGTTGACTAATATGGTGTGTTTAATTGCTAAATGAAGTGTTAATTTTGCTTGGATTGTGGTGATTAAGGAAACTGAGGAATTGACCATTTGATCAAGTTGGTGTTTCATTTTGACGTTTAAAACTCTTTTTGAACTAAGTATTGAGTAAAGAATATCAATTTGATCATCTCAACTTGAAGTTGTCATTTGTTGATATAACGTTGAGCGCTAGTTTGGCATTTCAGATCTGGAAGCGTTTTAGTTCCAGACGACTGAGGGCCACTTTTTCTTGCTGAGTGACCATTTTTGCGAATGGTCTGGTACTGAGCGGTGATAGGCACCGTTGAGCACATCTTTCACTATAGGTTTAGAACCAATTTAAGTCCAACTCGTTGAGCGAAAAAATGGTCTCGTTAAACAAGCCATTTTTGTGAGAAGAATTGTGTTGAGCGCAAGTTCTGAATTCAGGTTTTTGGTTAAGTTTCTTTGGTTGTTGGTATTACTCAACATCATTCTTGATTGTTGCTGATAAGTATAATAATTGAACCAATAAATATATGGTAACTTTGATATAATGATGTGTATTTGGATATTGAGAGAATTTCAAGAAGAAATTCTATGTCTTGGAAAATCGTTAGTGTAAACTTGACATACTAGAGTTCAGAAAGAAGGTATCTTTATATTTTACCAACCATTCAACTCAAATAGAGAGGAATGAGGTAGGGAGAGAATGATAAGAGATCTTTACCCTACACTTTTAGTGTTAGGCTTGAAAGATTAACATCGTGAGTAGTAGGGTGGTAACCTTGTGTTTATAACTCTACAAAGTATAAATACTACTACGAATGCACACCTTTAGTGAAGTTTTATATCAAGACATGTATCTAGATGATTGAGTCTAAAGTCATTTATGTGTATGTTATATGAGATACAAAATTTTATACATGAGGATTTTAATTTATTCTGTTTTAAATTGTTTGTAATGAGATTTCTTTTCCTTTTGAACTCTAGCTTATCTTTCCTTCTTTTCTTTGTGTTGTTTCTTTTTATTGCAATGATCATTTATTTGATGTGAGCAGATGATGATTCAGGTGCAGATATGTCATTAGTGGAGGCATAGGATGTCGCAAATGATCTTTTATGTTTAAGTTCATATGTTCTTGTATAATCTATCTTTTAAAACACTTACTTTAGTGTTCTATAACCTTTTACATATATTATGTTAGTATAGCTATTACTTTGGATAACTATATTAATATTTTGTATGTTTTCTACCTATCAGAATTTTAATATTTTGTTTAGTAGTTTATACTATTAAATGAGATGTTACATATTTTGTATAAGAGCAGTAGTTTCTCAGGAGATCTGTAGGTATAAGCTTGCTTAGCCTCTATTGTGTGTTCTTTGCATTATGTTTAAATGAGTTGTGTGACTGTCTTGCGTTAAATTGATGATTTCTTTCTCGATGTAGGCAGAGTTATGGCACCTAGGCCATTGTTGACAGATTGGCAAGTGTACCAAATCGTACAAGTAATATAAATGGTAAGACCAAGTATCGTTTTTCCCAAGAGACTCGTATGGCTTTCTCTTTCGCGTGAATTAAAATAATAAGACTTGAAAAATAAAATTTAATAAATTGGATTTGAGGATAAAAATATTAACATGCAAAAT
>NC_028358.1:17982871-17985473 GCF_000741045.1 Vigna radiata var. radiata | reverse complement strand
CCTTTTTCCTTCAGCTCCTTGACCATCCATTCCTTTCTCTTAAATCTCACCTTGCTCCCTGGTAGGAGTGGATCTTCTTTTGCTCTTGAATGAATGGTTCTTCTCCCTTTATTTTCAGGCACCTGCAAAACACAACAACTGTCATACTGAAAATTAATACCTGGGGATTTTTCTTCCTCTGCAACTTCACTTCTGGCTCTTTTATATTTGACTTTTCTAACTGCCCTCTGTACAGTTTCTTTAGAGCCATAAAGCAATACTCGATCATAATCCTTTAGCTTTATTCCTCGATCATGGACACGTATGACCATCTTGGAGGTTCGCATGAACGGTCTTCCTAGGATTAATGAGTTTTTTCCTTCATTAGCCATATCCACAATTATAAAGTCAATCAAAAATTCCAACTCATCAATCCGCACAATTGCATCTTCTATCATCCCAACAGGTTTATTCATAGATCCATCTGCCACTACCAAGATTACTTTAGTAGGCTTCAATTTTACTCCTTTTAACTTCTTGAAATCATTGAGAGGCATCAAATTAATGCTTGATCCTGAATCAATCAAAGCCTCTGCTATATCCACATTATTGATAACACAAGGAAGGGTCAAAGCTCCTGGATCCTCTAGTTTCTGTGGATGATTCTTCTTCCTGGGTTTCGTCCACTGCTCCTGATTTTCTTCATAGCCTAAATCAAGTAACCTTTTCAGATAGTATTTGATCTTGTCATCCCCCTCAGGATTTGGTGAAGATGTTAAAGGATTAAGAGGTGCCTCCTTAAGAAGTTGGCGGAGTGACTCTCTAATGTCTTCCTTCTCCTTTTCTCTTTCCAATTTCTTCCTTTCGCTTCTCTTATGTGTATTACTCATCCTTTCCTCCTCTTCGTCATCGCTACTGCCAATCTCAATTATTTCTTCTTCTAATCTTCTCTTTCCTCCTGTTGCAACAACTTTGCATTCATCTTGTGTCTCTAGTGATCTAAAAGTTGCCTGATCACTTGCTTGTTGAGATTCATAGACCTTCAAAAATTTATCAAACCTGTCAGTCAATTCTCTGACTGTCTCAGTCAAGCTGCTTAATTGCTGCCATAAAGGAGAAGGTTGCTGTCGGAATTGACCTCCTTGTCCGGAAGAAGCATTTTGGGCTTGCCCAATACTTGGATGATTTTTCCAACCTTGGTTAAAGTTACCTTGGTTGAAACTTCCCTGTTTATACGAAAATTGGGCCCCCATGTAATTCACGTCCTGCTGCATCTCCTCTGTAAAAGCACATTGACCATTAATATGGTCACTACCGCACAGATCGCATAATTGTTGAGCCTGGGAAATATTTCTGAGCCCCCGAGGAAGTTCAGAAACAACCTTTAGTAACTTGTCCAATTTCTGACTAAGGAGGTGATTTTGTGCTGCTGCTGCGTCTTCAGTGGGGAGATGTAAAAGTCCTCCTTTTTGCGTGCCTCTTTCATTCTGCGACACTTCATTAAGAGTCATCTCTTCAATTAAATTATGCGCCTCATCTGCTGTTTTTCTATTAATACTGCCTTCAGCCGAGGCATCTATCATCATTTTGGTCTGAGCACGCAAACCTCCAAGGAACGCTAGCAAGTATGAAGCTTTATCAAACCCATGAACTGGGGTTGCTCTCAACAATCCTTTGAATCTATCCCATGCTTGCGCTAGTGTTTCTTCCATTCCTTGTTTAAAAGAAGAGATTTCTAACTTCCCCTGATTGATCTTTGGTGGTGGGAAGAATTTAGTAATAAACTGTTGGACCACTGCTTCCCACGTCCTGAACATCCCCTCCGGGAAAGAATTTAACCAGTCTTTTGCATTTCCTCCCAAAGAGAAAGGAAACAAACTAAGTTTGACTCTGTCGTCCGTCACTCCAATTATCTTCACTGTGTTGCAAATTTCTTCAAAGACTATCAAATGCTTATAAGGATTTTCATTTGACAACCCATGGAATTGGTTGTTCTGGACTAACTGGATAAGTGTCGGACTCATCACCATGTTGGTTGTATTGTCTGTTGGCACTGCAATGCTGTTAAAATTCAAGGGCCCAACTGAGTTAGCTGCGTACCCTAGAGTGCGTATGGGAGGAGGTTGATTGGCCATCTCCTCAAGATTTGGTTCAACAGTCTCAGGTGGAGTAACTTCTGGAGAAAGAGATCTTTCCCAAAAAGGGCGTCTCTTCCTCCTCTCGTATGGTAGACCTTCTAGCAAAGGTTGTTGGTTTTTCCTGCTTCTAGTATGTATTGTCTCCTGCATGCACAAGAAACACACCCTAAAAGCACTTTTAAAGAAAAAGACAAAACGCAATAATAGAAAAATGAAAACAAAAATAATTACAATCAAGTCAAATTCAATCAATTCACACTACTAGAAAAATAAACCTTGAGTCCCCGGCAACGGCGCCAAAAGCTTGTTGACAGATTGACAAGTGTACCAAATCGTACAAGTAATATAAATGGTAAGACCAAGTATCGTTTTTCCCAAGAGACTCGTATTGCTTTCTCTTTCGCGTGAATTAAAATAATAAGACTTGAAAAATAAAATTTAATAAATTGGATTTGAGGATAAAAATATTAACATGCAAAATAAAT
>NC_028358.1:17940362-17982266 GCF_000741045.1 Vigna radiata var. radiata | reverse complement strand
TTCACCATGGACATGGTGAAACTAGATGAAAAATGGAAGAAGAATGAAAGAGCAAACCCTAGAAAAGATGAAAAGGAGCCTAAGCATCCAAGAGAAGAGCATAAAGTTAATAGATAATGAACCTAAGATTTGTGAAAATGGATTTATATGCCAGCCAGACGCCAAAGGGTGATTCCACATATTTTCCCTTTTTATTCTTTCTTTTTTTTTTCTTTTAAATCACATAGAACGTCGAACATGTTGGGGTTTGACGTTTAAAGCAATATATAACGTTGGACAAGTTAGGGTTGACATAATGTCTAAAGACATAGTTTCAGACCATTGGGAAATTTCTACACCTCCATTTATAAAATTTCTCGTAACAACTCCTTGAATGTTTCTCGTAACACTTCTATATGGTGATATATTTTTCAAATTTCTTGAAGATTTTTTTCGCAGAAGCAAATCATATGATATGATATTATGGCAAAAAAAATCTTCAAGAAAATCTAAAAAAATGATCATGTAAATATGACCAACATATTTGATGGGAAGAAGAATTTGAACAACAAAAATCTAGAGTAAAGAAAAATAGTAAGATAAGTGCTTTTTCAAAATCTATAGAACCCCTGGAACTGCTTTTATAACTTGAAGTTTCTTGATTATATGATTCAATTTTTAAGTCTCAGGAAGTTGTTTTCTACAGAATTAGTGGATCTGATTTCAGAGAAAACAACTTCTTGAAACTTTAAAAAATGAATCAATAACGATCAAACTGTGCAATTGTATAGTGTTAAGCATTATATTTATAGAGTCAATATTAATGCTCACAACCACTCTGGTAACAACACAAAATTAATGCTCACAACCACTCCAATGCCTTTCACGTCGAAGCCCCCTAGAGTTAGATGTTTTATGGGAATTTAAAAAGGAAAAAGAAAAAAAAAAGAGCGACCTTTGCCTTCGGATAACGAATAATACGTTAGATGCTTAAGGAATTTGACGTTTATTGTTGGATTAAAAGAAAAAAGAATTAAATAAAAAAGACAATTTGGAAGTCTAGAGAAATTGACGTCAGCCTCTTCGTTTCTAGCAACAATCTGCATTTTCCCATATATCATTTAATTAGACTGCCTTTTATTATTGAAGACCATATCAGACCTTTCCCAACAGTAATTATTTAAGTAGACATCCATTTATCAAATTTCTTGTAACAACTCCAAGGTTTCTTTGTGTTAACTTTTTTTCTTTGTGTTACTAATAGCTCCTTCTAGGTCACCAAAAGGAGTCATTTCTTTGTGGTTTGATTCTGTCATGATGAAAAACTTGAAGGAATGTTAGTAACATAAAGAAAAAGGTAGATACATTTGGATTTCAGACCCTTTCAAAACGCTGCATCTTCCATTCATAAATTTTCTCCTATGAACTCCATTTGTTAATTTTTTTTCTTTTGTGTTTTGTTATCTCCTTCAAGGACATAAAAAAGCTTTAAGGAGTACAGAAAACCAAAGAAAAAGGTTGATAGATTTGGATTTCGAATATACAGAGGACGTCATATATTTTAATAACCGACGTGTTATTGTAGGTTAAAAAAAAAGAAAAAAAGATAAAAAGAAAAAAATTTAGCGATTTGGCTTGTGGATGAATAATAAAACGTCATGTCCCTACTAAATTGATGTAATATTAATACTCTGGTTATAAATAACACGTTGAACTTTTGTTTGTATGACGTTAATATCTTATTATCACATCGAGTGACTTTATCAAACGACTTATTATTTGTGTTTTAATAAAAAAGAGAAAAAAGAAGGAGCTATGGTATATTGTGCAATAACTGTTATCCTAGATTGAGTATACTGCATGCAATGTAATCATGTAACATTAAAATGGACATTTGCAATCATAAAAGTGATTTTATCAGATTTAATCAATTATACAATTCAATCACCATTCACTAATGTTTGCCAAAAGAAAATTTCATTAATATTCAAAAGATGATTACAACCAGCAATACAAAAGATGGCTTAAGAAGCCACTAATTACAAAATTAAAATCAAACGATGAATATCCATATTCTTCTGTTGCAGAATTATTGATGATCCCTTCTGGTTGTTTACATCACCTTTCTTTCCATTTTGATCGGTGATTTTTCAATCCTTAGAGTCTTTTGTCAATGACTGTGTCAACTTTTAATTTATCAGAGCCCCAAGAATCATGTATGCGACACTGATTACAAAATTAAAATCAAACACGAAAATCCATATTCTTCTGTTGCAGTCAGTTTTCAATTTACCTGAACCCCAAGAATCTTTTTAGCGATTCTAGCATACAATTTGTTTTCACCGCATACCATTTAGCCCACTCATCTTCTTCAGTTTTTGTCAAATCTGTTTTGTTTGCACTCCAAGATTCAAAGATGGGATTGACTTGCTGATGACCAATCCATTTTTCAAAGAGAAATCCTTCTTCCCTAATCGGTTGAAAAACAACAATCCCAATCCAAACCTTTATATCAACCCCCTTGACTATGGAACAAAATGTTTCATTACCCATCTTTACGTTGGAGTATAACACCCTCACTAGTTTTATATATTTGTGAGAAACCACAGTTTTAATCTTCCTTAGACTTAAATGCTTCCCTCGAATGTCTTCATCACTAATCCTCCCTGTAGTGTTACATTCAAGCGTTCGGTGTCTTGTGTCAAGCCTTAGGTATTCAGCCAACGGCCCAATTGTTCCTATATTTCTTTAAGACGCACACTAACGCCAAGAAGGGTTGGGTGTCGTTGAGTTCCATGTCAAAAAATGCCATCTTCCAGTTATTCGTCGAGTCGTATAACGACTTCAAAAATCAGTTTTTTAAAATTTCCATTACGGAACTTGGTCGTCCATTTTTCTTGCATACAGATGGCAGTCCTAAGTTTCTTTTGTGTTGGCCCAAAAATCCGCAGACGGTGACATCTTGGCCTCTAGATGAGATGACCGACATTGAGCGGAGAGATTTCGATGTACTGGTCGGGTTACCTCGCCCGTTTTCCTCACAGAAGATAGTCAACTGCCTTAAGTACAATGACTTCAAGTCGAAAGTGTTTGGTATGTTCTTTGACTGATCACTTTTAAAGTTTATTTTGCGGTTGTTAATCTGTGCTTGGTGGTGCTTATTTGCAGAAATTATGGGGAAAAAAGGTGGTCGAGATTGGTTTAACATTGCCAAGACCAAAAACAAGGCAGGAGGCTCCTCAAACGTGACCAGTCGTCCAGAGACCGCTGCAACGAAGATCTCGGTCGTGTATGTGGACGATCAACAGCCTTCTCCTGAACAAGCATTGACCAGGAAAAGGAAGGTTGATCGGGTCGGGGATGAACAGAGAGTGTCCCAAAAAGGGAAAAAGATTGTGGATGAACTGACAGATCCTGCTGCCGATCGTTCCCTGCGGGCGGTATGTGGGATCCCGGCTTCGATCTTAGACATAAGATTGAATTTAATTTCGACCCCGTTGAAGAAAAAGTGATGTCCGAGCTTTCTAAGCAACATATGGCTGAGCTTTGCCTAGATTTCTTGCTGCGAGGATCAGTTGCCGCTTTCAAGTTAGCTTACGCCTCTAACAGGGGAAATATGCACGTTGAGGTAGAACGCTTGAAGAAGCAACTGGATGAAACTAAGGTCGCCCTTCAAGAGGCTAATGCAGCTCACGCTGAGTGTTCCCAAAAGGCCACGGAGGCTGCTCATATAATTGTCGAAGGTCGTTTGCTGATAGATAATCTGAAGAAGGCCGGGTTGGAATTGAAGAAGGAGAGGGACAGACTGGCGGGTGATCTGGAAACCGCAAAGAAGACCATTACCGAGCTGACGTCTGTAAGGGACGATTTGCAGAAAACTGTTGCTGAGTGCCAGGAGACCCAGGAGGAAATGTTGGAGGCTATCCAATCGGAGCACACCAAAGGGTTTAAGAAAGCACTAAGACAAATGTCGTATCTTTTCAAGGTGTCCCTTAAGGAACTGGGTTTTAATGTCGATCAGGACGTGTATCAAGGGCAAATGGTGCCCATAGAGACTATTCCGGAGGGCACATTTACTGCTGAGGGTGATGTGGCCGAACAAGCGATGGAGACGACAGTGGAGGAAACCGACCCTCCTGTGGCAACTAAAGAAGCTCCTGATGCACATAGTGTTTAAGTTTTTGTTCTTGTAGTGTAATAGTTTGTTGAACTTGTCGTAGATTATGTTGAACTTCTTTATTTTGTTGCGCTATTATAACTTTGGTCTTGTCGTTCCTTGACACTTTGTGATAAGTAGCATCTCGTGAGTTGCATTTGGTATCCAAGATTTCATTTTGTTGTTTAGACATAGTAATATTTTAGAAACTAAGACGCGTTCGGTCGTGGCTGCCATGCGAATGAATACGGCCGTTTTTATGGATGGACGTAGTTGTCCATAAGGCATCAGGACACGTTAGATCCTGGCCTTCGTGTAGATGTACGTAAGGCGTCTAGACGTTCGGTCCAAGCCTTCGTATGGATGGATGCGGTTGTCCATAAGGTGTCAAGACACGTTGGTCCTGGCCTTTGTGCAGATGTACGTAAGGCATCTAAACACGTTCGATCTAGGCCTTCGTATGGATGGACGCGGTTATCCATAAGGCGTCAAGACGCGTTGGGTCTTGGCCTTCATGTAGATGGATACAATGACGCGTAAGGCGTCTAGACACGTTTGATCCAGGCCTATGGATGGACGCGGTTGTCCATAAGGCGTCAGGACGCGTTGGGTCCTGGCCTTCGTGTAGATGGACACAATGGTCCATAAGGCGTCTAGACACGTTCGGTCCAGGCCTATGGATGGACGCGGTTGTCCATAAGGCGTCAGGACGCGTTAGGTCCTAGCCTTCGTGTAGATGGACAGAATGGTCTGTAAGGCATCTAGACACTTTCGGTCCAGGCCTATGGACGGACGCGGTTGTCCATATGGCGTCAAGACGCATTGGGTCCTGGCCTTCGTGTAGATTGACACAATGGTCCGTAAGGCATCTAGACACATTCGGTCCAGGCCAATGGATGGACGCGGTTGTCCATAAGGCGTTAGCATGCGTTGGGTCCTGGCCTTCGTGTAGGTGGACACAATGGTCCGTAAGGCGTCTAGACACGTTCGGTCCAGGCCTATGGATGGACGTAGTTGTCCATAAGGCGTCAGGACGCGTTGGGTCCTGGCCTTCGTGTAGATGGACACAATGGTCCGTAAGGCGTCTAGACACATTCGGTCCAAGCCTATGGATGGACGCGGTTGTTCATAAGGCGTCAGGACGCGTTGGGTCCTGGCCTTCGTGTAAATGGAGATGTTGAAGTAACTAGTTTCACTTTGATGTAAACTGGAGAATTGAATTCAAATGGCCCAAAAGAATTTAAATGTTAAGCATAAAGAAAAAGAACTGAAATACGGGAAAAATAAGTATAAATTTAATTGTAATAAAATTTGAGGTGTGTGGCATCACATGTGTTAGGAATGGCTTTTCCGTCAAGAAATTCTAGCCAGTATGCTTCGTTCTTCAAATCTTCTGAAATGCGAAAAGGTCCTTCCCAATTCTCTGCTAGTTTTCCGTGCATGTTGTTTTTTCTAGCATTCCCTCACTTGTGCTATACAAGGTCTCCTTCAGTGAAACTTCTGGGTTTGACTTTTGTATTGAAGTGCCTGGAAATTAATCGCTTTTGAGCTGCATTCTGTACCGTGGCGACTTCTCGTCGTTCGTGTAAAGTGTCCAGATTGATGCATAGATGCTCGTCATTGAGACTGATGTCTTGAATAGTTCATCTTACAGACGGTTCTCCTACTTCAACTGGTAGCATTGCATCAGTTCCGTAGGTTAGGTTGAAAGGGGTCTCTCCTGTTGAACCATGCGGTGTGCATCTATAGGCCCACAATACTTCGGGTAATTTCTCTACCCATAAACCTTTAGCTTCTCCAGTCGTTTCTTCAACTCAAAAACTATAACTTTATTCGCAGCTTCAGCTTGACCGTTCGTTTATGGGTGTTCAACAGAACTTGTTACGTGCTGGATCCCCATACTCGGGAGAAAATCTTCCACTTTTCGCTTGATGAATTGTCGCCCGTTGTCAGTTATAATTTTTCGTGGGATGCCAAATCGGCATATCAGTTGCCAAATGAATTTCTGCACTTTCTGAGCACTGATCACTGCTAAAGCCTCTGCTTCTATCCATTTAGTGAAATAATTGACCGCCAATTGGTAAAGGTCTGGCTATGTCCATTCCCCATTGGGCGAACGACCATGGCGAGATTATCTCGTGCAGTTTTTCTAGAGGGACCCGAAAATCATTCCCGTGTGATTGACAGGAGATACATTTGCGAACGAATTCGACGCAATCGCTTTCCATAGTCGGCCAATAATACCCGGCTTGTAATATTTTGGCCCTTAACATTCTTTTTCCTGAATGAGCCTCGCATATGCTGTGGTGTAATTCCTGCATCACGTACTTAGCCTCGTCATCAAACAGACACTTCAACAAAGGTGTGGTGTATCCCCGTCTGTATAGGTCGTCGCCTACGAACGTAAAGCAAGCGATCCGTTAGGAATCGGTCGTACTGATCTTCCCTTCCTACTCTTGTTGCACCATTAAGTGTAGTATGTCCCGACGCTAATTGGTTCTTAGCGTTGCAATGTTGGTGGCAAACGTCTCTAACGTTGATCTATCAAGAGTGGTTTTGATTACCGAAGAGAGTTGCGTTTTCTCTCGGGCATGTGCCAATTTGGATAGGAGGTCTGCTCTGGAATTTTGTGATCTGGGTACATGTGTGATGGTAAAACTGGAAAAAGATTTGGTCAGATCACTAACCTTATGGTAGTAACGCAACAAGTGATTGTCTTTGACTTGGAACGTTTCGTTCAAATGACCGACCACCAACTGAGGGTCCATCCTGCATTCGAGGCGATTGATTTCGAATTCTCGGGCTAGAGTTACTCCAACTATTAGGGCTTCGTACTCTGCTTGATTGTTATTGAGTCGAAAATTGAAAGAGACTGCTTGCTCAATGATAAGATTATTAGGGTCTTTCAGTACTATACCTACTCTTCCGCCCCGTTTATCTGAGGAACCGTCAACATTAAGATACCACATTGGTGTGTCAATCGACCGTGGTAACTCAGCAACAAAATCTGCCAAATGTTGCCCTTTAATAAAGCCTTGTGGTTCAAATCGTAATCCGAACTCCGACAGTTCCACTGACCATGCGACGATTCGTCCGGCTAGGTCGGGTTTTCTTAGAATCTTAGCGACCTGATGATTCGTGCGTACAACCACTTGATGGCTTTGAAAGTAGGGTCAGAGACATCGAGTCGCAGTTAGGAGGGCAAGGGCCAGCTTTTCCACCTGTGAGTACCGCTCCTCTGCTCCCTGCAAAGTTCTGTTGACGAAATATATTAGTTTAAAGTCTAGAATCTCATGGATAAGGGCGACACTTACCGAGTGGTTTGTCGCGGCCAAATATATCTGTAAGTCGAACCCTTCCGTTGGACGAGCCATGATCGGAGGGCTGGTAAGGATAGTTTTAATGGTAGAGAAAGCTGCTTCACACTGGTCATCCCAATGTCGTGGGACATCTTTCTTCATGTTTTTCAGGATTGGTTTGATATGGTCTGCTAGTTTCGGTATGAATCGTGACAGGGCAGCGAGCCGTCCGACCAGTCGTTGTACCTCTTTCCGCGTTAGCATAAATCCTAGGAATTTCTCAGCCGGTACTTCGAAGGATGGAGGCGCATATTGTAGAGTTTTATTTGCTGGAAAACCTCCGCCAGGTCTTGGAGGTGTTGCTGGAATGAGTGACTTCGTACGACCATATCATCCACATATACTTCCATGCATCTCCCTATTTGATGATGGAATATTTTATCCATAAGACGTTGGTAGGTAGCCCCCACATTTTTGAGGTCGAACGACATCACCTAATAGAATTAGTTTGCACATTCGGTTATAAACGTTATTTTCTCTTGGTCTGGATCGTACATCGGGATCTGATTGTACCCCGAGTATGCATCTAGGAAGCTCAACAGTGCGTGTCCCGAGGCTCCATCCACCAGCCGATCAACACTAGGGAGAGGATAAGAATCTTTAGGGCATGCTTTGTAAAGGTCGGTGAAGTCAACGCATATTCGCCATTGCCTGTTCGCCTTTTTAGCCATAACGACGTTCGCCAACCAAGTTGTATAGGGGATTTCTCGGATGAATTTCGCTTTGACCAGCTTGTTGACTTCTTCTCGTACGACTTCTCTTTTCTCGTCTCCAAATCTCCGCTTCTTCTGGGCCACCGGTCGGGCTTCTCTGAACACGGATAACTTATGCGTCATAACGCTCGGATGTATTCCTGGCATGTCGGCAGCACTCCATGGAAATAGTTTGGCGTTGGCTTTCAATAGTTCCGTCAAGTTTCGTTCATCATTCGGCTGAAGACCGACACCGATGGTGGTTGTTTGTTCCTTGTTTCTTCCTAGTACGAACGACTTCACCTCGCCTTAGGGTTGTATTCGATCGTCCGTATTAGTCCTGCGATCCAGGTCAACCAGAATGGTTTCCGGCCGTTTCGCTCCTTTTTGAGAGACGTAAGGTGCAATCTTTAAATCGGCGACGTAACATTGTCGTGCCATTTTCTGGTCTGCTTTTACTGTGCAAATGACACCTTTCTCCGACGAGAACTTCATTGCTAGGTGGGGGGTAGCCACAATCGCCCCAAAAGCGTCCAAGCAAGGCCGTCCGAGAAGGGCATTGTAGGAGGTGTTTGCCTCCACCAATAAGAATCGTACTCGTAATTCCTTCGTTTCTTCATCTGTTCCTAGCCTTGTTCGCAGGTCTAGGTATCCTCGAGTGTCTACTCTTTCTCCTGCGAACCCCACGATCTGCTCGTTAAAAGGGGCGATTATGTCCTCTGACAGTTCCATTTTCTGGAACGTGGTCCAGTAGAGTATGTTAACCGAGCTCCCCTGGTCAATCAGAACCTTGCTGACGTCGTATTGTGCGATCCGTGCTATGATGACCATGGGGTCATCTTGATCGGCATCTGGGGCGTGGAAGTCCGACATTGACAAATAGTCATGACTTACGGTGTGGACACTTCGTAGATTTCTCAGATATCTCTTCCGAGCTGAGGATGAGGCTCCTCCTCCAGCAAAACCTCCAGAGATAGTGTCGATTCAATCCCTGACCGGATGGTCAGGTTCGCGCCCTTAGGAGCGACTTCTCGATCGATCTTTCGACCGACCGTTTCTTTTGTAGGATCGTTCCGGACTTCTGCATATCGTCTCCCTTTTGGGGGAGCGTCTTCCTTGGTTTGTTTCTTCTTGTACGAATTCCCGAAGGTATCCTGCGCGGATAAGGCTTTCTAACTCGTCTTTTAGCCCTTGACAAACTTCTGTAGTGTGTCCCTGATTTCTGTGATATCGGCAGACCTTAGTGTTATCTGCATTTCTGGGTGTATCTTGCTTGTGGGCGAATATGAGGTTGGCCTGTAGGGCCTTTTTGAACACTCTCTCCCTTAGGGTGTTGAGGTTTGCGTAGTGATCGTATCAGGGACCCAGGGGTATCTATAGGTCCCTTCTAGAGAGTCCTCGAACCCTCTCTCCTTCTCGTGGTCGCTTTGCTTCTTTTTTGCTTTCATTTGTGGAGACTTCAGACAGCTGCTTTTTGCGATAATTCCTCTGGTCTTCTTGCTTAATGAATTTGGTTAATTTCTCCTGGAGTTCCTCCATCGTGTTGGGTAGTTTGGCATATAGATGTTCAGAGACGTACCTTGGCTTTAAGCAGTATGGTTAGTTGTTGATGATGAATGTATGGTTGACCCCCTTCACTCGTCTTGGCGCTTCATTGTATCTTTGCACGAATGCTCTTAAGGTCTCATCTTTCCCCTGTTTAATGTTGACAAGCTCGGCAGGAGTCACCTCCTCCTTCCGGTTAATCGCATATTGCATTTTGAACATATTGATGACGGTACGGAAGTTGTCTATTGAATTAGGGGGAAGAGTGTAGTACCATTCTAGCGCCTCACCCTTCAACGATAGAGAAAAGGCTTTGCATTTGACTGGGTCGCTTCTAGAATAGAAGGCCATAGAATCAATGAAGCTTCGGATGTGATGTTCCGGATCTGTGATACCATCAAACTTTTCTATTGATGGAGGGGGCCAATCAAGCATCGGGGCTTGCATAACAGCTTTTATAAATGGCAACAGATTGGGTGACCGAACGGTTCGCGGGGGTGTATGCATGCTTTGTTCACCGTCCTGGCTTCCTTGGTTTCTAGACATTTCAGGTGAGGGACGCTGCGCTCTTAGTTGGGCGATCTCTTCAGCCTGCTTCTGCTGCAATTCTTGCTGTCGGCGTATGGTTTGAGCTTGTTCCTACACGAGCTTGGTTTAGGTCTCCAGCTGGGCCTGGAGTTCTCTGGTCATATCTCTAGAGTTGCTGTTTTCCATGTTCCTTGTGGTAACCATTGGGAATCTTCAAGCCTCAGCCCCACGGTGGACGCCAAAATGTTTCGGTGAATATTTTGTAGGACCGAGACACTGACCTTAATGATGTGGCTTGGCTGCTTTCTGATACTTGGAGAGACTGGATTGCTCGCTCCTTCTGCACTTCAACCGTTCGCTCTCCTTTAGTTCGAATCGTCCGACGTTCTTCAAGCTCTGGCCGGGGGGGGGGGGGGGGAAGGTATCTACAAAGGCACTCTGACGCTCAAGTTAGGTGTGTATATTGGAAGAACCTCAGTTCTTAGTAGAATGATTCTCAATAAGAGAGAATTGACAATGGAATTTCTGTGTGACTGTAGTGTGAGTAGAATGTATGAGAAGCGTACCTGGCTTGTGTCCCTGGCTCTCTATTTATAGACCTTGAACTGATATAAGATCAATAGAATATAAACAGAATAAAATATAAATAAACTTACCTGGTTATTCATAAACAACTTTATCTATATCTTTAATGATATTATTTGATTCTTAATTTAATCAGATATTATTTGATTTTCAATATCTTTGATAAATTTACCTATAATATTATTTAGTGGACTACGAACCCAATAAGAATTAACCCAATTATAACCCAACGTAATGACCGTCCCACTACCTTGTGTAACCGATCGTTTGTTCCTTGTAAGCGGTCATTATAACCGACCGTTAAAGATATCATACCATACAGAAAACAAAATAATTTTTTTAATGGTAATGTCTAGAATTATTGCGAAGTTCTTCTAACCCTGTACTAACCAAAGAATGTTGAATAATTTTATTCATAAATCCTTCTGTCTGCATAAATTTAGACTAATAATTAAGTTGTTAGTTGGGGTTGGGGTAAAATACTAAAGTAAACAGATTCGAATGAAAAAAAAAAAGTATACTATTTGAAAATGTTAATTGCTTAATATAATTTAAAAAAATAAATCTATACACTTACAAAACAATAACATTAAAAAAAAAAAAAAACAAACTCAGTCCAGAAGACGTATAATGTGACTTGGCCCACTTAAGCTAAGCCATGAAGTAATTGTAGAACCTATAATAATCTCTTAAAAATTGTTCTGCTGGAAATTGGATTCTTGGCCTTTGTTATAATACTAACGGTTAGATTCTAGGTATTTAAAATCAAGATTATAGATAGAATCACTCATAAAATTGTAAATCGTAAAATCGTAACACGATTTGTAAATTTGATTTTATTGTAAAAATAAAAAAATTATTAAAATAGAATCAATTCCTCAAAATTAATCACATTTTTAGCCTCTTAGAATCCTAACTATAAGAGTTTTAAGGATGTGTCAATAATTCATTAAACTTAAATTTATAAAATTAGTCACTTTTTTAAACCTCTTAGAATCATAACTACAAGTTCTAAGGGTGGAAAAGCGTTTTATTTTAATTGATTGAAAATCAATGCATGTGAATGATGTAACAAAAAGTACCCTTTATTTTCAATTGGACATAAATTTTGTTTTAATTAAAATCTCATTTACCAGCTTTAATTGTATTTTATTTTAATTGAAATTCATTCAACAAGGTAAATTTTGGATGATGTTACATCTTACAATACCAATAAGATAAATTTTTAATTTTATTAAACTTTAATTGGATGGTGTTGCAATTGATACTAAGTGTATTATTTTTTCATTAGATTTATGTTTTATTTGAATTAAATACATTAAGATGATAAGTGGTGTAGAAATAAAAATAACAATTTATATGATTTTACAATTTTGTTTGATGATCATGATAATCTTACCATGTTTTAATTATGCATGATATCTAAATCTTGAATATAATGTAAAATCATATAATCTTACAATTTTATGATTTAAATCTTGATTTTAATTACAATAGTTAGATTGAATGTTTATCACAAAGTCAAAAAGTTATAGTTAATAGTTAGATTATAACTTTTTTTTTTATTTAATAACTTAATAGCCTAAACATCTTTGATTGTAACTTGATTTACGGAGTCGTTATCAGAAGATAGTTAATGCATCTATTAACAAATTAATTATTATTGGATTAGGAAGGAAATTTTAAATATTTAAAGTTAAATATTCAGACATTTAAATATACATTCTTAATTATTCATACTTTTAAATACATGATCTAAATTACCCAAAATTTTAAAGATGTGATTTAAACTATCCACATTTTAATAATTGTTGCCTATAATTATCTACATTTTCTAATATGTTCCTTAAAACAAATATACTTTTTGTTATATACTCTAAGGTATATAAACTTAGTATATAATTATCAACAAAAAACTTTAGCTTATTTTAGGTAATACTTTTGAGTCCTGTAAATGTTGCTTAATCTAACACAAGAGTGTAGTGAGATTATTGTTTTAGAATTTTTGAATTAAATACTTAGTAAGAAGTTGGTTTAGTGTGTTATGGTATAGAATTTATTGTGGATAAAATAAATGGTGTATAATTTATTAAACTTTAGTTACGAATATAATTTTGATAAAATATATTTAGTTTCTAATAGTTTTAGTTTGAATTGAATAATTATTAAATCAAAGTAAATGAAAGGAAGATATTTGAACAAATTTAAAATTTATACTTATAACTTTAAATGTATTTGACAGTTGCATTTGTTGAAACGATTTTGGATGAAACTCTAAAAATATATTTATTTTAATGCATGAGATTGATTTTATGATATTTTTGCTCAAGGAGTGGATTTTCACTAAAGAAAAAAATAGAATATATAGTCTCGACATTCTTTTTCTCAAATGAAAGATTTTTCATTCACGTTTCAATAACATGAATTATATTATATGGAAATGACTATTCAGAATGATATGACTTGTATGAATTTGTAATCACATATTTGGGTGTTTGAATTTTTCTATTGGGAAACACGGTAGAGATTAACCACTTATAAGGTACATAAATCCTTAAGTCTTTATGTTTATGGGTCTTGTTTTTCTTATATACAATTCAATTTTTTTTTCATGTTTACTTAATTTGGGACTCCCAACTCATACTTTAGTTTCTAATCTTCACTTTCACAAGTGTGAGTTGAATTTCAATCACTATTTTCAATCATTATAGGACATACCTGTCCCACTCGTTTATCTTACCACATTTCCACTGACTCCAACTATAAATGGATTTTATCATAATTGGATATATTTATCTTTTTCTAAGATGAGAACTATGTCAAATTTGAATTTGATACCACTGTTACAATTGTTTACTTGGAAACACTCAGAAGATTGACCAGCTCTAAAGTATGTGATGCTCATATAAAGAACCTAACACTATTATTATAACATAAAATCTTAAAATTTTATGTTTATGGTCATGTTTTTCTTACATACCATTCAACTTTTTCACTTTTATTCAATGTGAAACTTCTAACTCGATCATACTTTAATTTTTAATATTGGAATGATATGTAAATTATTTTTTGATTTGTGTATTAATTATTGATATATATGTTTGAACAAAGATTTCATTGCTTCACTAATGATCTAAGTCACGTAAAATATAAAATGGTGAGTGAGACAAGTTTAAGGGTAAAGCAAGTAAAACACTTGCTTTAGGTCTCCCATAAGAAAGCCTCAATTTTTTAGTACTAGTATTTCTTTATCAAATTAATTATAAAAATATGTTTAAGAAAAAATGTCTCAAAATAATAGCTTTAGTACTAATATATTTCTATTAAATTAATTATAAAATTATGTTTGAGAAAAAAAAGTCTCAATTTTTTAATATTTTAAGTTAATTATAATTTGACAATGAAATTTAATTAAATTATCTGTAAATTTTCATTGGTATTAAACATTATATTTAATTATTTTTGTTTTCTTATAATCAATTGATTTTTTTTTTATTTCTATTACTTCTCAATTTTATATTTCAAAGTTATTCTTTTAAGGGTTTTAGTATTTCATTCCTAAAATTTTATGTTGTTTGTACGTATTAATTATTTGTATTGTTTTTATTATATTTGTTGAATTTGTATTATAGGATTAAAAGTACGTTTTTTTTGTTCGATTTTGATATTCAGTATTTTTCTATGTATGAGTTTCAATTTTTTTTTAAATATATTTATGAGAAAGTGAAATTTTTGTTTGAATTAAATTAGAGAACTATTAATCATGTTAGTGCTTAACTTTTTCATGAATAATGAAAATAAAATCTCTAATGAAATAAATGATAAATATGAATTGAAATTAGAAATCAATATAAAAGTTAAATGAAATTAATTATAATAATTTAATTAATAATTTTACGTAAAACTTAAAAAAAAAGTTAAATAAAATAACTCATTTTTAAGTTTATTTTAGACTTTCCAAACTGTTAAATGATCTCTAGTGACAAGAAGTTAAGAAAACTTCTACGTACCTAACATGTGTAGAATTATAACTTAAGATGTTGTTAAAATCCATACACAAATTTGATAAAAGATATTTTCTATAATAAATTTGTTAATTTGTATAATAATAATTTAAAAATCAAATGAACAATAATTTGTAATTAGATGACGTAATTACATGTGAGTAAATGAATATTCAAATCTCTTTTAAATTGTGTTAGAAATTTACCAATAATTTTGAAATATAAAAAAAAAAAAAACATTTAGCACAACCTCGTTTTTACTAAAATAACATCTGCTAGAAAAACCGGCAATCAAAATAAAAAAAATCAAATTTTAAAAAAACCTTGTACAGCTAATACAGAATTTCACGAGAAAAACGGGAAGGACGGATGAGTGAGTTCAGTTGAGTAGTAGCTTCGAGTGATGGATGGACGGAATCCAAAACGACGTCGTGGTCGTTGCTATGGTAAAGCAAAGAGTAAAAGCAAGTGGGAGAGTAACGGGTTTTCTGACAGCGTAAGATGTGACAGCGTCAGGAGTAAGAAAGCGACCACAAACAGAACCAATGAATGTGGCACACGTGTCCGGTCTAAGCAAACTCGGAACGCACAATTTGGATGACAACCCGCGTCGGAAAAAATAAAATACAAAATTAAGAAAAAAAAAAACTTGGGATGCCGTCGAATAAAAACAGCGCACCTCCCATCACTCCGTTTCGTGTCACTTTTTGGCGGTTTTAGCTTTTTTCGGTTTCGAACATTCGCTCGAATTTCTCTCTAACTCTCACTCTCCGTCTCTCTCTCTTCAATTCAACACTTCGAGGTTCGATCTTCGACATAGTTCTCGCTACTTTTCTCTCTACTTTTCTTCTGTAGATTAGATCTTAGTGTTTTCTGTGTTCGTTTTTAATTCTTCTTATTTTAATTTAATTCTGTTTTCACTCTCTGATTGCGAAGGTTAGGGATAGGCTAGTTCGGGATTGCTTTGGCCGATGAATGAGCGAGGTTGGGGTTTTCAATTTGCATAGTTCATTTCTTCATTTCGAATTTCTCGATGAAACTTGTTGTCTTAAGTAGCTCGATTTTGCCGATAAAATGAAGCAGAAAATTACGGGCGAAATAGTTGGATTCCGTTTTATATATATATATATATATATATATATATATATATATATATATATATATATATATATATATATATATATATATCTTTTAGCTTTTAATCGGAACTGCTATATTCTTGCTCTTTATTTATTTAATTGTAAAAGACTTAAATAGTTATAGCGTGTTTTAATCTGTGCTTTAGATAATGCTGTTAATTGACAGCTTCACGGCGATATGAGTTGTCTTCGTAATTATTAACTATATGTGTTTGGATTGCTTTTCAAATTGTTACGTTGTGTGACGACCTTTAGGGATTTTTTTTTTTTTTTGTCTTTATATGTAATTAAATATAATTGTTCATTTGTATTGATATAAATTAGTACGAGCAGCAATGGTGGACGTAATTTTGGTTACTGTGGTTGAGTGTGTGATTGTGTGGTTTGAAGGTAAAAAGATTTGTGATTGGACAAAGAGAGAGAATATTTTGTGGTTGGTGTGATTCTGGTTTTCTGGCTGTGGTTTGGTTCTTGTGAATTTAGAAATGTATGGATTTTCAACGAGCTTTGCATCAGCGGGAGTGTTTTTGTAGCCTCGGTATGTTCTAGGCCTTTTAGTTCTCTAAAGGATATATATACGATGGGAGGGCTTTGTAGTCTTGTGTTTTGCTTATAGATTTTATTTGTTCTGTTTCTCTCTTAAGAGAGATATATGGCCTCCCACTTGTTTTCTGTTCTCTGCCTTGTTCAAGAATTTATTTTAAATTTTGACAATCATGCGTTTGAAAATATTGGTTTTTATTTGTTATATACTGATAGAAGAACAATGATTAAAATTTTGAATAATTTGAGGTATGTAAGTTAATGGACAATCAATGCTGGACTTTTGGGAATTCTTATTGATGGAAAATGATGAACTTTTTGTTTGCTTGGGCATATATGTATCCTTTTGGTCATAGGCACTTTTGTTTGGAATGAATGAGTTCACAATATTGCTTATGCATAATATTTTCTGCGTAAATGTATTGTATATGAAATTAGCATACATAGAGTATTGTCTCCAACAGACAAATGATTCCTTGCTTTCAACCTACAAATGCATCCAAACACTATTGATGAATATTATTTTCGTTTTTCTTTTGATTTATGTTTACATAAATAGTTGCAGAGTTGACATAGTGGTTGTTCTTTCCATGTTGTAGTCTTACAATTTCAACATGGGAAAAACATAGTTGTAGGACGATTGGTGCTTTTAGTGTTATTTTTCCAATTAAAACTGGTTTTATCATGTTAACGTGTACTGACTTTTATTTTGCAATTTACTAGGTAAAACTTCAATTTTTATTGCAGAACAATGGTAAAAGCACCTATGCTACTGTACCTGAAATTTGTCTTTTCAATATATGTATATATAGTTTACGAGTGATGATCTTGCGTTTGTGACAATGTACACTGGTAGAGACATGGGCAGCATGAGGTGCTTAAGTCTTACATCGAGTAGTATATGGATTGTTTGGTGAAATTTTTTAAATGTTTGGTTCTCCCTCTTTAATATCTCTTTTTTGATGGTGACTTCCCCAAGTACTTGGGTGCTTTTTACACAAGTCACACACATAAATGTTATATTATATATGCTTTTGTTCTTCTCTTCATAAGAATGTGTGTGTGAATATATTTATATATGTGGATATAAATGAGAATAAAATGATTAATCGTGTGTATGTTGAAATTGTAGGATGGTATTCAACACAACATGAGATGGATCGTGAAGACTATTTGCGGAAGTGTTCCAATATGAAATGCCAAAGAGTAAGGATTCTGGTCATGTTTTACTTACAAATATTGAGTTCAATCTATCATGTTATTTCTTCAATTGCATTTTTCTGCATTTTGCAGCATCTAAAAAAGTATCTATTTAGTGTATTTGATTATCTCGTATTGTTGCACCTAATTAAATATTTCAGATCATGATTGTAATTGTTCTAATTATATTTCATGGTTGGAAATACTTTGACACCTCGCTCCTAGTGTTAAATTACTTTAGATGATACAAATCAGTACAATAAAAAACAACAATTTAGCTTTTCCAAAGTTGGTCAGAAGATAAATTAAACTATTCTAACAGCAATATAGATATGAGGATGAAGCATAATCCTTCCATCCAAAATGATTAGCTGAGAAAATCTATAGGAGTGCAATGTTTTTTCTTTTATTACCATATGATGTGTTGAACTCAATATCATCAAAAGGATTTAACCTTATAGCTGGTTTTTGTGCCGATCATAAATATTTTGATTAGTTGACAATAAATGGTTGATTGAGATGTGATAAAACATTACATTGATAATGGATAACAAGAGTTTGTAATAAGGTGATAAATATTTTTATCATTTTCCTACTTAGTGTTGAAGGTGATAAATGTATTATTATTTTTATCTTGTTATAACTGATTGGTTGTTTCCTCAAACAGTTCAAATTTGTTTTCTTTGAAGAATAGATTGCATTTTTCTAAGTGTAAGTCAACTTAACCTTTGATTGGAAGGTTCTCTTGGTCTACCATATATGTGGTCCTTGCAAGCTTAATATTTTGACAGCAGAATTTTAAGGCTATTTCTCTGTGAATGTGTTAGTGGATTTACTTCCTTGTTTCATAATTCTCTCTACTATTTAAATAAACAAAGTAGCAATGTGGTTTGCCTAAAACATATCACTTGTGTTATCTCTGTTTTAATTTTCCCTAGGTTCAGGTGGATGAATCATATGTACCTGCTCTTCAAGATGATGTAACGGAATTTGAGCATTTGCTTGCAGAACCTAGAAACAATCTTGCTCCCCAGGATGGTATATTCCATTTTAATGAGTAGAGTATGGGGAAATGCTATGTTGCTGAAAATATTTCCTCTGGATTTGAATTTGGTTTTAAATCAATTAGCGGTTATTCTTAAATGCATTAAAGCTGTTCTTTCTGATTCCATTGCTTGAAATCCAAAATGACATTTTACACTGAAAACTGGTAAGAAGCTATTATTCTGGGTTTGCATGTTGTTCCTGAAAAACTGGAATAAATGAAGTAAAATGATGTGGTGAAAGAATGGAGAATGAAACGAGAAACAAGCTGTATAAGAACTTGAGATTGGTTTGACAGAGGCTGCTTAGAAGCTTAGAATTGATGTTGCATTGTAAGGAAACCAAACATTTCATACTTGAGACGTTACCATTGCTTGGAACCTTTTTTGGCTTTGTCAGGGGTTTCTCTTAGTCCACTTGGCTCAATTAGATAAATTTAATGGTTGATAAAGCTGTATATTAACAGTGTCTTATATTCAGAGCATAACAATAACTTTTGCTTTCAAACTTTCTATGGGGGCAATATATCTAATAGTAGTAGTGTGTTTACTTTCATCAGGTAGCTTGGATTCTCATACAACTTTGAACAGAAAGGATGATTTGGAACTGGAGGTATTTGTCTTCGAACTCTCAGTTGTTGTTGGGGTACTATTGAAGCTAGCAATTCATAGATTTTTTATATTTATGGTGCTTGTTATAGATTTTTGGACTTCCTGCGTCTGTCATCTCAGTTTTATATCACCTTGTTTAAAGCCAATTCGAATTACGTAACTATATCACCTTGTTTAACGTCAATTCAAATTGCATAACTATATCACCTTGTTTAACGTCAATTCAAATTGCATAACGTTACTAGTTAGTTACTTAACTGCTAAATTGCTTATGTTCTTGTTTTATTGATATGAACATTATCTTTAATTTTTTGAGGTACTTGATGGATTGCTAGATGATGTGGAAATTGATGATCTTGAAGGAGCTGAATGTTTCCCGGGTGCATGTGAAGAATATTTTTTTGGTAAAATATTAATTGTTCTTAGAGATGTAACACAATAATTCTTTTGTATTCCCCTTAAGAATTATGCTTTTGAAATAATTGGTTCATGACATTATATGATGAATTGTGTAAAATAGTTTTACACTGTCATTCAGTTACAAATCATGTTGGTATGACTTTTAAGGTACTTATTCTAAAAGCCAACAAACTGATCATACCTGGTAATTTGTGATTGGATGACACTGAAACACTGTTGTATACTGTCTGCATATATTTATCCTCCTATACGGCAGTCTTTATGACTAAATGATCAAGGCTCGAAATTGATCCATTGCTGCTATTCTCCAATAAAAAACGTTGATTGTGAGCCCGCGTTTTATTTTTGCTTTAAACCCAAAAGATCCTTGATTGAATCTCTTAGAGATGTAATATGAAACTATTGGTATGTTTTCAGCTTGCCTAACTTGAACTGCTGATGATAATTGATAACTATTATGCTAGTGTTTGGATAGAAAGGAAGAAAAGAAAAAAAATCCGTGTTTGCTTCCTTTTTTAACACTTCTTTATGTTTTTCTCATTTGCAATCTACAGATTTTGAATTTGCTGACAAATTTGAGGAGGTACTGGGTTCTGGTCCTTTTGAAGGTTCAGAAAGTCATTCGTCAGGATTAAGTAGAAGTAGCATTGTTGGTGGGGTTTTAGAATCAACAGAAGTACCTATTGCACAATCTGAAAGCAAAAATGATTCTCTGGATGAGACAGTAACCTATGAATCACATGGTGCCTTCAGCAACAATCCTAGTCAACCATCACAAGGAAATTGCAGGTACAACATTTCACTTGATATACAGCATCTGCAAGAGTTGGATAACTGTCGTCATTTAGCTGGTGGTATACTGACTTGTAAGAAGGAAAAGGGTCCTGTCGAAAAAGGCCAACCTGCTGCACTTAGAGAGAAAAGGTTCCGGAAGCCTACTCAAAGGTATATTGAAGAATTTTCAAATGCGAGGTCAAAGGAAAAGGTACCACCTGCTGGTACAAAAACTAAACATTCGAGTAACTCATCATGTAATGTACTTCATATAAGAATTAAATCATTGAAAAGGAGTCCAAGCGAGAAGTCTAGTAATGAAAATAGTGAGGTGATGCTTCCTGAGTTGCAAGTTAGCAAAGGACATCAGAAGAAAGAGGTACTGTTTTCATTAAGGGCATTTTATCCCTTTATGTATATTTTCTTAAGTAGATGAGGATATAACATGCCCTTGGGTTGAGAGACAGATTCTTTCTTTGGTTATAATTGTATCATTGTGAATGTAATGTATTTCTTTAGGATCTGTTACATATACTATCTGGTTTTGGATAATTATTATTGATTTTGACCATCAATGTTAGATTATTATGTGACCTGTTTATGCTCTTAAATTGTATCATTTGAGAAGTAGACTTCTGACTCTTAATTTATTGAAGTGTGATGTTTAGTTCAACATGTGTGCTAATGATATGAAAGTGCTTCGTCATGCTTCCCTCATTTCTTGGCTCTAAGTGAGTGATGCTTGATTTCATGTACATTGGTAATTTATAGCCTACAACGTGGTCTTTATGGTTCTCTACATTTATATATACATTTATATATGTATATATATATATTTATTTTACCAAATCATGGTATTCATGTATTTTTTATTTATGTTGTTATTAATGCCCATAACTCGTTTCTGTAACCGGGCATTGGTAGCAGAATTGTTCCTATGGTTGAGATTTAGTATTTGTCATCTGAAATTAAGATACCCTTGTAAATTTGTGAGACAATTACTGCATATTGATGTAGCCTAATATTCATGGCCATGGTCTGTGGATATAAATTATTCTCATGCGTTTAACAAGCGAATTTCTTTTCTAGAAACTTCAGTATGAGTATGAATCATTTCCCTCGGAATCTGAGGATGGATGTTCAACCACAAAAAGGTCTAGAAGAAAAGATAGAAGAAAGCATCAGAAGATGTGGACTCTCCCTGAAGTGTTGAAGTTGGTTGAAGGTATATCTGAATATGGAGTTGGTCGTTGGACTGATATTAAGAAGTTTTTGTTTTCTTCTTCAAGCTACAGAACTCCCATAGATCTCAGGGTACTTCACAAAGCTTTACTCGTTCAATTTCATGTTCTTCCAAACCTGTTTTTTAAAAGTGAATTCTGCAGGACAAGTGGCGAAACCTTTTGAGAGCCAGTTCTGTGCAGAAAAACAAGAAAGAGGTTAACTTTCTTTCTTTTTTTTTTTTCCTTTTTGGAACTTTATTCATTGATGTTTCATATGCATGTCTCAGAAACTTAAATTGGTGTACCAAAGTAGTTTTTTAATATGCTATCCCTGACAAGATTTAGTTTGGGGAGAATGGGGACTAGTTAATAATGTAAATGGTCATGTGGTGATTACAGGTTGAGCAAAATGACGAGTTAGCCCTGCGTCCCTTACCATTTAATGTGGTACACCGTGTGCGAGAATTGGCTAAAATTCACCCATACCCAAGGCAACGTGGGTCAAAGAAGTTGCGTGTTAGCCAAACTGGCCCCTCTGTCGTTGCAGATTCTCCTCCCGTTAGTCTTAGCAAAAGAAATGTACGTAGAAAGTTTACTTAGAAGAAGTCCATGTGTAAAACAGTCCAGGGAAATCTATAGTCAAAAGAATGTTGTTGAAATTAGGTATCATATTTGCACAATTTTATACTGTCAAGAAATTCCTGCATGTGTATCTACAAAGGCATAGAAATTTTGAATTGTAAACATGAGGAAATCATTTGTGATCCTACAATAGATTGGGATGATGCATACATCTCTAACCGCTTCAGTTCTGTGATTTTCTTAGTGTGCTAGATCCTGGTCTTCATGCCCGACTAATGTGTTTAGAGTTGCGTCTGACTCAATGCTGCAAATGAATGGTTGGGTGGGTGAAGGGAGTTGATAATTGATAATTGATAATGCATTACAAATAAAAGTTTCTCGACATTCTACAATCACTATTTTTAAAAGGATATTATATCTTTATTTTGGGGAGTAGAGCTGAAAGCATCTCGGGATGATGACTCATTGCCCTATCCTATGGCCCTTGATTGTGCTACACTATATAATCTGGAGCTCATCATGATTGTGATAAACTAAGCTGTGGCCTTCCTCTTGCAGTATTTTAGTGGTTGTGCTTTCTACTGGTATACTATTTATTACCTATCTTTTATAATATTTTTCACAATCTGCCATGTCTTTTCATCACGTTCTCTATGTTATAATACACTTCTATCTCCTCTCTTTCCTCGTGGTGTCTCGTGTCAAAATAGTATAAAACTGAAGATTTTTTTTTTTTTTTTTTTTAAACATGGAATGAAGTTTACTTTTGCTGAGAACAGACTTTTACTTATGCAAAGGTTTACCAATCCATCGTAACACTAATATGCTTTCTTCATTCTAAGGAAAAAAGGGGACTATATACTTGGAAAGAGTATTGATTACAATTATGATAATTATATTTTCAACTACGTTTGTTTATAACAATGACACTAAAAAATGAAAAGGTAGATTCTAGGAAAATATTTCCTGAAGATATTTTTATCTCAATAATCATCTTTCTAACATGTATCTTTTCAAACCCATTAATACTGCGACATGCAAAGATCAAACTTTATTCATTAGTTAGACTTTGCATCATGTAAAACAAAATTATCGACGAGAGCATCATGTATTTTAGAGACCCATGAGATGGAAAACTCAGAATGCACTTTTGTGTTCAGCTGTCACATGATATGAAATCAGGTTCTGAAATAAGTACTCTACCGACGCTAAAGTACGATTTTTTTAGTTGACGCGTAGAACAAGTTCCAAAATAAGAAAGAAGAGGAGTTTGCTTCCCAGAAGGAAGCATGGAGAGGTGTTAAATAAAGGGATGAGGAAATGGGACAGTTAGGGAGAAGTGGGAACAAAATGATAATGTGACAGCTCAAAAAAACAGAGGAATGCACGTGAAAGGGAAGCAAACAAAGCGTGTCTAATCAAATAATTTAGATGCATAAAATGACTGCGAACCATAGAGTGTGGTAGTGCCTTGAGTCTTGAGGTGTCAGCAACCATTTCCTCTTTCGAGAGTAATGGCACATAACACCCTCACCCACCAGTGAGCACCGTGGCCCAAACCTCATGTGCGCAACGTCTTTTCCTTGCTCCCTCCCTCCCTCCCTCCAGTGAACCTTATCTAGCACACCCTTTTCTCTATCTGCACTTGCAACGCAAATAACATTGAAAATCTTATGTAAATTAGAGAATGATCAATTTACAATATATTAATCAATATGCATTTTAAGTTAGTTTTTAAAGATCGAGCAGACATAAAGTCTATGAGAAGATGTTACTTAGATTCTCTTTTCAGATATGGCATTTCAAATGCAAGTCAACCTTTTTATCAAGGCTAAGGAGTTAAAAGGTGTGATTCCCATGTGTAGCTTAGACCCTTCTTCTTTGATAAATATTTTGATCACATGACATCAGTTAAGACATCCTTTCTGCTTTTGATGTTAGTCTGAGTTTTACAATTTCGATCATAAATACATGTATAAACTATGTTTGAACTTAATTTATGAGCCATGTGACTCTTTACAATCAGGAACAGATATGATTTTGCGACTTTGGAAATTGTTATGAAAAAGAATGCTTGTTTGTGATTCATTTTGACTATAGTTAGCAGGAGGTACATGGTATAGATACGGATACCCGGTTCGTGTATGTACGTGATTCATCATTTTTATATTATTACAAAACTTTCTTAAAAAGAATCTGGTATTGGTACGTTGAATTCAAGATTGGGTACAGGATTATTGAGCTGCTGTGATTTTTGTATTAGAAAAACCGGTGAAATTCATCACCTACATTTAAAAGTGTTTCTTTGGATATATGTTACTTGAGCAACCACGTCGGTTATAACTTTTAGCTTATTATTGGACGTGAGAAAACAGGTCTTCTGTGTAAGCAGACAGACTAAAAATTCTGTAACTATGATTTTGACTGCCCTCTGCCTGCTGCATGATTAGAGGTTGGTCTATATCAGAATTTGGACATGTGACAGCGATATCAAACGATGCAGAAGGAATTTTATAGCATTTTAATACCAAATGAAATGAATGGAATTTCAAGTACATTGTGAAGATTTTTATTGAATTATGAATACTGTATTAAACATTACAAAAGAACAAATTTTAATGGGTTTAAGAAAGGTCAGTTGTAAAAATCCTTGAAGGGCTTCTCTTGAAGAGTCCCTGACCCGTAATTGAAGGATTTGAATTCTTTTAAAAAATTTATGGAATATTGTAATGTTATTATGGCTTTCAATAAAATAATGAGTTATGATTTGTTAAGCAGTATCTGCGTTTGGTATTTTAAATCATTAAACATTTGTCTCATCTTGAAAACTGTTGGCAGTTTACTGCAAATAATCATGTGTGAAACTGAACGTGCTATTCTTTTCAACCAACCAAGCACAACCGACATTTGTCTTAAAGGGGATGAATCAATGTGCTGGCTCTCAATCATCTTTCTGACCATCTGTGTAAGATAAAAGACCCATGAAAATACGGCAACCTCAAACTCTGTCTTCTACTTCTACTGTAGAATTCTCCTCTCTACCTAAGATTCATCAATTATTTCCCATTGCAAACAAGGACCTCAAAAATACTCCTTGTTTCTAAGAGGATTTGTTACAAATACAATATCAATAAGATTAGTTTAATTCATATAAATGAAATTATCTTTAATTCAAAACCTTAAATCAGAAGTTTATGAATAAGACTTAAGTTCAACTCATTATTTTTTACTCATACTTACAACTTTTTCAACTCTATTCAATGATACTTAGATATGGCCACCTTCTATCTGTCTTCGACTCCAAGCTTTTCATAGCTGATGTAGTTAATTATTGGAGAAAATTATTTGTGTGATTGGTTTCCCTTCACCAGAATATTTTGTTTGACATGGTAATTCTTAGGCAAACACTGATAAAATCCAACTAAAATTGATATCATGGTTAAGTTTTGCAAAGGTCCGTTATGAGGAAACATGGGAAGGGAATCAAATCAAAATTGTCACATCTACACAATGTCAGAGTTTCAAGTGTAAAAACTGTGACTTCCATTCTCTTCTCTGCAACCAAAGATATTTGCTTCCATCCCTTATGCAATGTGTAGCCCATTTCCTGAAATTCTGCGAGCTATGGAGGGAACAGTGCGACTTATCCCAAATCCATATGCAGAATGTAGCTACTTGCAAGGGAATTTCATATATGATGTTTTGTACGGACAGTACCCTCTCTAGTCCTTACAAAAACAATGCTTTAGCCAGCATGCACACTAATTTAAGATAATTCAACATGTATAAGTAGTGAGCTAAGACCAATCCAAAAGGGAATAATAAATTCACATCCGAACAAGAAAAACGCCACTGACAAAGTGAAAGGGACACCAGCATTACTGCATTATACACAAAAAAAGTGGCTGATTAATTACAAATTAACTCATTGGAATTGCTGATAACCATGTAGCTCCACTTCCTGAGCAGATCTCAATCCCATTAACACCAGTTTGTACACAATCATATTATCATATTATATATACGATCCACTTTGTGGCCCTGAACCAGTTGTCTTTTAACACTCCACAGTACAAAAATACTTGACAGTACAAAAGTTTTCAACGATTACGACTCCCAAAAGTTGAAGCTTTTCTCTGAATCTAAAGAAAGTGCCTGTATCTTTTATCCATACCTGTGTATAAGAAATAAGTGGCCTCGCACTTCGTCCAAGAAACTTATCTTATCTTTGTGGGGTCTCTTACATATGTAACACTCAGAAATTCGAAAGCAAGAAACAACAGTGATTAAGAACACCCCTTTGAGAATTGCAGAGAAGGACAGAACCTTTATTTCCTAGGATTCATGTTAATTAATCACCCATATATGATCATATTTTGTACACACACATATATTACTCACACACACACACGTATATATATATATATATTGCGAATTGCCATGCATGTTCGTACAGTTTCGTATCAGAGATATATAGATTGGTAAGCAACAAAGTCAGCAACTATATATCAATAAGTGGTACAGTTGAATAATAATATAAATGTTGATCCCCATAATTATATTAGTAGCAAATAGCATAGGCTACCAATCATGTCAACCATTTAATGCTTCAGATCATTGGTTCTTCTTCCCATGCCACAATTATATATACCTTATCACTTACCACCTCAAACACTCACTGCACTTTTAATCATCTTTATCTCTCTCTCTTCGCGCTCTCTCTCTCCATCTTGCAGGAAACTATGAAGTCAAGATTTCTCAGAGGGTGCCTCAACAAGTGCAAGAAAATGTGCCTCAACAAGTGCATATCTTGCGAGGAATGCTGTGAACGGGCTTGGTGGTGTTGTTTGCATGAAGGTTGTTCAGATATTCCAAGTGATGTTCCAAAGGGTCACTTGGTTGTGTATGTGGGAGAGAAGCACAAGAGATATGTGATAAAGATTGGTTTGCTCCATCATCCCCTCTTCAGGGCCTTGTTGGATCAAGCTCAGGAAGAGTACGATTTCATTGCTGACTCAAAACTCTGCATTCCCTGCGATGAACACCTCTTTCTCAGTGTCCTTCGATGTGCTACCTCCCCACAGAACCAACCAGTCTGTCTGTGTCTCTGAGAAACACAAATCGCTTCTGAAACATTCTTTAGTATCCATGTTGTTCAAATTCTTAGTTCTAACCATGTTCATATAATATCAGTAGCCACCTTATATATCATAATGTGTTGTAAGTAGGTTGAGGCACGATTAAGTGTCATCATTTAGCTCACTGATGTCATTCTTCGTCAATTCAAGAAGAGAGAGTGTTCTTCTAGTCCTTCTCATAAAATTTTCCAACATGTCTTGTAGAAAAGAAATAAAATAAAATAAAGTTTAATTCATATAACTTCTTACATTTTTATTGATTTATTTAGAGGGAATTTGTGAATTGAGGAAAGAAAAATGAGCTTTGTGTTAACACTCACTTTGTAGTGGTGAAGAGTTGGTAGCAACATACTGCTTGAGAAAGAGGAGAGGTATGACACATTTAAGAATGGAGAAGTCAGAAGGCTTGTGTATGTGTATCATATGATTTGTCCCTTTCCTCTTTCTTATTTGTTTTTTCTGCTTTTAATAATCAAAAGAGTAAGCAATGGGAGATAAATAAATAAAGCTAACTAAGGTGTATGGGGATATATCATATTCTTAACAAGAAAGGAAGCTGAAAAAAATAAAGTAATATCAGTGGAACCAGTGGAAATTGTTCATCCTTAGTCTAAAATTAGTTCTATATGAGTACTATATTATTTTTTTTTAATTATTGTGAAAAATTGTGTTTAATTTATTACCTAAATCATAAAGTATATAGTCAATCTATTTTATGAAAGTCTAAACATTTTTTCAATCAAATAATATATTATATTTTAGTTCATAGTGAAATTCTGTATTATATATATGAGAAATTATACACTTATCATTGTTAAGAATAATATTATACATTGACTTTCAAAATACAATGATTAGATGTTTTATAATTTATTTTAAAAATAAGACATAGTATTTTATATTAATTATAATGAAAACAATATTTAATTAAAAATTATTAAGCCCATCGTACTAAAAGTGATCGAGTAAAATATTAAAATATTTATTTTTGATCGATAAGTGTTTTAAGATGCGATGACTGATGAGTAATTATAACGTGTAATGAAATAATAAAAATATAAAAAAAGACAGTGGTACTTTGACACGGACAAAACGATAAAAACATTCATATTATATGGATAAATAATAATATTTTAATTTTAATTATATTATTTTTTTAATTTAAAATCATAGTTATATTATTATATCATTAAACATTGTGTAAAATGAATGTTTTTTTCTTAAGCCGTATCAAACAAATTTTTTTCTATAAAAAAACCGTCGTTTATTCACAAATAGGTTAGGTCACATGTTATAATACATTATTTCTTATTTTCTTATATTATGAAATAAAAGTTAGAGTAAAACTTTTTCTGTTATAGATGACTAAATCGTTGTCCTTTCTTGTCATGGTGAAATTATATTTGATTGTGATTTTAGTTTTATTATTAAGTGGTATATTATGTTATGATAATAAAATATTGTAAAAGAATTTTTGCATTTGTGAAGTTTCAACGAATTATAAAACAAGTGCATAAATGTATTTTCTCTTGTACGCAATAAAAAAACTATCAAGACTAGTTTTTCGGATTAGTATACTTGACAACTAATTTTTCATTTTTGAACATTACACATCTTACTATGCAAATACATCTTATTATGCAAATTATGATGGCATTTGCACTAGTACAAAATCATTTTTTAGTCTCTCCATCTGTTCTTAAAATAATAAAGTTAGTAAATATGCGGTGAAATTTTGGTAAATAAGAATTTATATTTTAAATATGATAATATAATAACATATTAAATTTTTCATCTATTTGAGTTTTTTTTTTAAACTTAAATTAATATTTTAAATCTATTAAAAAAGGAAAAGACTTTAATTTTGTTTATGTTAATTTTGTATGAGACTTAAATTCTTTAACTTAATTCCTAAATTTTTCTAAACACTTTCTTCTACTTAACACAAAACACTTATTTCGTCATTTTCTTCCACTGTGAGAAATTTCTTTTTTCTTCATCTTTGCCCATGTCCAACCTCAACAAGTTGTGTCGTAACCTTTGTGTGCGAGATCTCTCCTTTTAATAAAAGATTTAAAGAATAATTCTGATGTATTATTTCAAGAAATATAGTACCACATATATACATATAAGGATCCTATAATCCTTCATCTATTAAAGGAAAGACATGTGCACAAATCTGCACAAATTATAATAATATCAAAAATATAACTAACATAATATTTGATTGTCTAATATCCTTTAATAGAATATTTGACATATCTTAACACCCCCACTCAAGTTGGTGCATGGATATCACACATTCTCAACTTGAATAAAGACTCATCAAACAATCTTCTTGACACTCCTTTGGTGAGAACATCAGCCAACTGTAAGTCTGATCTTACAAAAGGAAATGAAATTATTCTAGCTTCAATCTTCTCTTTGATGAAATGTCTATCAATCTCCACATGCTTTGTTCTATCATGTTGAACAGGATTATGAGCAATTGTGGTAGCCGAAGTATTGTCACAGTACAAACTCATAGCTTCATTTGGTTTAAATCCCAAATATGATAGTACATTTTTAATCCACAAAAGTTCACATACACCTAGTGCCATGCCTTTGAATTATGCTTCAGCACTAGATCTTGCTACTACAGGTTGTTTTTTACTCCTCCAAGTTACAAGATTCCCTCCTACAAAAGTAAAGTATCCAGAGGTAGATCTTCTATCATCTTTTGAACCTGCCCAATTTGCATCAATGTATCCTTCTACTTTAAGTTTCCATTATTTGAGAATAGAATTCCTTTTCCACGAGTTGACTTCAAATATCTCAAAATTCTTTCAACAACATCCATATGAAGCTTTCATGGGTCATGCATAAATTGACTAACAACATTCACTGCATAGGTGATATCTGGACGTGTATGGCACAAATAAATTAATTTTCCTACCAGCCTTTGGTATCTTCCTCTGTCTATGCTTGCTGAATTTGAGCAGTGAAAGAGTTTATGATTTTGTTCAATTGGTGTATCAGCTGGTTTACTCCCAAGCAGCCCAGTTTCTAATAGTAAATCAATAGTATATTTTCTTTGGCATAGAAAAATACCATGTTTTGATCTATCTACTTCAATACCCAAAAAATATTTGAGGTTTCCAAGTTGTTTCATCTCAAATTCAGATGAAAGGTATTGTTGTAAACTAGAAATTTCATCTTAGTCATTTCCTGTAACAATCATGTCATCTACATATATAATCAAAGTTGTAATCTTTCATTTTCCTCTCTTAAGAAATAAGGTGTGATCAGAGTTACTTGCTCTATAGCCAAAAGCCTTCATAGACTTAGTAAACCTTCCAAACCATGCTCTTGGGGATTGTTTTAATCCATATAGAGCCTTCTTTAATTTGCAAACCTTCATTCCATTTGAATCTGTCATGCCTGGTAGAGAATCCATATAAATTTCTTCTGAAATTTCTCCATGTAGGAAAGCATTTTTCACATCAAATTGTAGAAGAGGCCAATCTTGGTTTGCAGCTAGCAACAAAAGTATTCTCACAATATTGAGCTTGGCTACCGGTGCGAACGTCTCTTGGTAATCTACACCAAAAGATTAAGTGTAACCTTTAGCCACAAGTCGTGCTTTATACCTTTCAATAGTTCCATCAGCTTTATGCTTAATTGTAAAGACCCATTTGCAGCCCACAATTTTCTTCCCTCTTGGTAAGGACACAAGATCCCAAGTGTTGTTTTTTTTTCTAAAGTCGTCATCTCCTCAACCATTGCTTCAGTCCATCTAGGATCTGCCAAAGCTTCCTGTACATTACTAGGAATAGAAATTGAAGATAATTGAGATACAAATGATGCATATGATTGAGATAACCTGTGAGATGACACATATTTACTAATGGGATCTTTAACTTTGGCTTGGAGATCTGGTTCATATTTAGCTGGAGGTTGACCACGGTTAGAACGAGGTGGAAGATTATATTGAACAGTAGTAGACTTAGTGTTTGGTATGCTAGTGGTTTCAGGCATACAAGAATCAATTTCATCTAAATTAGTATTATCAAAGATAGGATCAAAAGGTATCTCTGAAGAGTCAAGCTGAACCTGTGGAGAAGATTGAGCCAATTGGTTATGATCAGAAGACANTGTATTATCCAGAAAAGAAGTGTCCATATTTAGGATTGGCTCACTTGCTGCAGAATGATCCTCACACGATGATATATAATCAAACATACTAACATCATGATTATGCACTTCACTTTCATTGCCTCCCTGAAGTGGAGAATCAACATAAAAAAATTCATGCTCATTAAATGTCACATCCATAGAAATATAAAATTTCTTTGATGGTGGATGGTAAGCACAATAACCTTTTTGAGTTGATCCATACCCAACAAAAACACATTTGATCGTTCGTTCTTCAAGCTTTGTACGTTGATGTGGGTGTAAGTGAACATATATAACACATCCAAAAATATGAGGTGGTAAATAAACTATGGGAGGAAGGATACAATGATCAGACAACACATCATAAGGCCTTCGAAAGTTAAGCACACTAGAAGGGGTTCGATTAATTAAATAAATGGCAGATCTCACAACCTCACCCCATAATGAGATGGGACATTACCATCTATCAAAAGTAATCTTGTTACCTCTAATATATGTCTATTTTTCCTCTCAGCCACTCCATTTTGTTGTGGTGAATAAGGACATGTAGTTTGATGCAAGATGTCTTTAGAGTTCATGAACTCTATTAATTCAATCTTAAAATATTCCCCTCCATTGTCTGATCGAATGACCTTACTAGATGTGTTAAATTGTGTAACAATCAGATGATAGAATGAACGAACCACATCACACACCTCAATTTTATGTTTAAGCAAATATACCCAGGTTACCCGAGTACAGTCATCAAGAAAACTGATAATCCATTTTTTTCTATTATGTGTAGATTGCGGGGCAGGACCCCAAACATCTGTGTGAATTAATGAAAAAGGAAAATCAATTTTGTTATTGCTTAAAGGAAACACAACACGATGATATTTTGCCAAAACACAAGTTTCACAAAAAAAAATCAGAAATATTGCATTTAAAAAATAATGATGGAAATAATTTTTTTAAATAACCAAAAGAGGGATGTCCCAACCGTTTATGCCACAACCAAATTTCTTTTTTGTTTTTATCTTGTATGTGATCATTCGCAAGACAAGNCAATCNTCTTTTATGGTTTTGTNGTGAGACATTTNCNAGATAATANAGTCNTTCACTCTCTCTACCACTAGCAATCTTCTCCTTGGAATGGATGTTCTGAAAAAGACAATGGGTTGGGTAAAACAAGGCAACACAAGAATGTGATTTGGTTAACTTGCTGACGGAGATACAATTAATGTTTAATGTAGGAACAAATAAAACATCAGGAATCAATAAAGAGGGTGAGAGGGATATAGTACCTTTACCTTCAATAGGAGATGATACCCCATTGGCATTAATAATAACGGTTTTAGAACAATTAGAGGAAAAATTAGTAAATATATGAGGATCAAAAGTCATATGATCAATAGCACTTGAATCAATTATCCAATCACTACCCTTAGTAACAACAGAAAGATTAAGAGCAGAGTTAGATATACCTGACTTAGTCACAAATCCTGCAGCAGTAGAAATATAACTCTTGGAAGCAGCGGAAGTTCCAGAATCATGTTTTTTCGATTGATTGTCATCGGAAGAAACCATCAGAAATATTCAATGAAAAAAAAAGGCACTAATTCCTAAACTGTAGAGGATATCAGTGTTTGGCTCTTGATACCATAATAAAAGGTTTAAAGGATAACTCTGATGTATTATTGTAAGGAATAGAGTACCATATATATACATACAAGGATCCTATAATGCTTCATATATTAAAGGAAATACATGTGCATAAATTTGCACAAATTATAATAATATCAAAAATATAACTAAAATAATATTTGATTGCCTAATATCCTTTAATAGAATATTTGACATATCTTAACACCTTTATCTTCGTGCTAGACCTCCCTCCTTTGCGTCCAAGGGCATGGGTGTTGTATCGTCGCCTTATAGGTTGTCACGTCCAAAGGTGTGGGTGTTGTAGATCTCTCTCCTCCGCTGTCGCTACCATAGTCATGTTTGTCGTTATCGTTGCCATTGTCGCGTCTTGCCATTGACGCTTTTGTCGTCGCGTCTTTCTGTTGTCGTTTTTGTCGTCGCGTCTTGTTGTTTTCGTCGTTGCCACTCGAGTTGTTGTTGTCGTCGTCATCGTGTCGCACTGTCGTTGCTTCTCAGTATTTGATTTGTATTATGTTGTGTAAAGAATTTATTAAATTGATGGGTTCTTGTTGTGTTTGTTTGAGTGTGAAGATGAACCGAAAGAAAGGTTGGTTGTGAAGATGTATTTATGTTATATTATATTCAATTTTATTTTTATTGTGTATGAAAACTTGCAAAAGGTTAATTTTGTGATGGTTGACTATGATTTGTTAATTTTTTGGAGAGGTGCCAATGGATATATGGTTGAATTTATAATTTTGGATGAAAAATCTAAGTCTTCTAATTCACAATAGATCTAAAATTTAAATCTCTTACTTAATAACATACTTAAAAATTTAAGTCTATCGAATCTAAGTTTGTTCTAAAACAGACTTAAAAAGCCCAAAATAACATACTTAAAAAGCATATTTTGTACTAGTGTTGTGAATGTTGAACTTGTTCTCTTCCGCAAGTAAGAGATTTTTTCACTCATCATATACCCGTCCTACATTTATAAATAGATGCTCATTCTTTCTTTCGAAAGACACAACACTCACATATCTCTCTCACTCTCTTTTATTTCTTTTATTCTGAGTTATTTACTATCTAAAGAGTTTCTTGTTAAGCTATGAGATTTTCAAAAAATCTGAAAAGTTCTTGTTGTATCTTAGAGGACTTACGCAGCATATCGCGAATAAGTGCTTAAGGACAATGAATTTACACGCCTCATGAATCAAGATTTTTTCATGTTTTTTGTTAGCTTTTACAACAATCTTAAGGACTTAAAGACTATCGGCATAAATGCCAAAAGTTGTACACCAGAGATGTCAAACAGTGTTTCCAAAATGCAGACAATCTTTGTGGAACCTTTTCTTGATATTTCGAAAGTCAAAGATACCACTAAGGAGTGTGCTTTTACAAGAGTTAGGAAATTATCTACTAAAGCTAAAAAAGATACCAGAAAAAACTTGATCACACAAGTAAAGTTAATTTTAAACATTCTCATCCTATTACATTTAACCAACTTCTAAAGGAAATGAAGTTAGGAACGATAATCTTTATGAGGAAAATATAGCTGAAAGAGAAGACATAATTATTGTGGTCATTTCCCAAATAAATGTGATAACCAATGTGAGCAAATGAGTGATAGACTTTGGTGCTACTAAGCATATTTGTGTAAACATAAGTGCTTTTATCTCCTATACTACTATGGGGGATGAAGAAGAACATGTGTATATAGGTGATTTCAAGACAACTCCAGTTCCAAGAAAACAAAAATTTCTTTTAAAGCTTACATATAGGAAAACTCTGGCCTTGAGTGATATGTTACATGTGCTCTCTATTAGAGTTAATTTAATCTTTGTACCACTATTGAAAAAAAGTGGAGGTTAAAGTGTCATTTGAGTCTGACAAGATTATTATGAAAACAAAAATAATATTTTTGTCGGAAAGAGATATTGTGATCAAGATTAATGAATCTTATTCTTTGCCTAAATCATTTATTCATATGATGTATGATATGCTAGATTAGGACATATGAATTCCTCGTATGTTATGAAATTACATCGACTAGGATTAATTAAGGTGCATGATAAACATAGTAGTAAATACGATATATATGTAGAATCTAAATTAACAAAAGATTTACTTTTCTGTAGAATGTCAATCTAAATTGTTAGTATTCATTCATATTGATCTAACCGATTTAAAATAAACCATGCCTATAGGTGGTAAAATTATTTTGTAATGTTTATAAATTATTTTTCTAGATACACCAAAGTGCACTTAATCAAACATAAGGATGAAGTCTTTGATGTGTTTTTAAATTACAAATCGAAAGTAGAAAATCAATTGAATAAGAAAATTAAGAGGATTATATCAGATAGAGGTATTGAATACGTATTGTTTAATGAATTTTGTGTTAAAGAATGCATTTTCCATGAAGTAATCTCATTGTATTCACCTGAGTTAAATGGAGTAGTTGAGGGAAAAAATAAAACTCTTAAGGAAATGTGAATGTCATGCTTATTAATCTAGTGCACTTGATAACCTTTGGGGAAAAACCCTTTTTACTGCATGTTTTTTTACAAAAATAGGACACTTCATAAGAAAAATGGTAAAATTCCCTATGAGTTAGGTAGGGGTGATCATCATAATATTAGATATCTAAGGTAATGTTACCTGATCCTAAGAAAAGGAAGCTCTAAAATATCTAATTGTATGTTTTTAGGCTATGATGAACATAATTCTACCTATACGTTTCTTATTCTTAAATATGATGTGATTGAGCATAATACTATAGTGGAGACAAAAAATGTTGAGTTTTTTGAAACGTTTTTCCCTTAAAGGTTAGTAAGACGTCTAAACTTAATAATAATAATAATAATAATAATAATAATAATAATAATAATAATAATGACGATAATGATGATGCCATGTATAAGGATTTGAGAAGAAGTAAAAGATGGGGGAAGAATACTTATTTTGAATATGACTTTTATACTTATCTCGTCGATAAGGATCCAACATGCTTTATAAAGACTACTAGTGCTCCTGATGCAAAATAGTGGAATAAGGTCATTAGGACTAAAATTGAATCAATTTAGAAAAATAATACTTGAACCTTAGTAAATTTTCCTAAAGGAGAAAAACTCATTGGTTGTAAGTGGATCTTTAAGAAAAAGTATTATCTCGATGGATCCATAGAGAAATATAAGGCAAGACTAGTAGTAAAGGGATTTACTTAAAAACCCAACATAGATTATACCTTTGCTAAAATTACAAGACTAGTCTTCCTTAGTTTTCATGAAATTTCTTCCTCTAGACTTCTTCATACATTCTCTTGGTTGGCCTCACCTCCTAGAAGGACATTTACCAAGACCACTCAACACCAACATCTTCATCTCTTCATCTCTATTTACTTTAGCTACTTTCATTGATCATATGGAGTCCACCTCTTTGAAGAAGCTTCATCAAATCATCTTGGAGATCATCTTATGTTGAAGGAGCATCCTTAAAGCAATCTTCATTAGTCAGGTTGAGTTGTTCAGCCATTGTTGTGGATTAGGGTTTTGAGAAGCTTGAGAAATGAGGAGTTTTCAAAGTGTGAGAGGTTTCAGAGAGCAAAAGTCTTTCAAAGAAAGTGTCACAGACTTATGGTGCAAATTTGGTTTTGTATTACAAAACAATTACTTTTTGAGGAAAAACAAAAGTGTTTTGGGGAATAGTAACATGTGGGTAATGATTATCGTCATGTCTTAATAAATGCACGTCGTATGGTTATGCTGAGATGGAGAAATTTGAAACACTTTTTTAACCTATAAGTTCTTATTTGTCCATCTAATTGCGCTCAGTACTAAACACTATCATGCATGCAATATGAGGTGTCCTTGGACGATATGTCTTAAACCATATAATTGAACATGACATCGTTAGACGATATGTCTTCTCATCTTCAATTCTAGACACTATATGGTGAACAATAAACACATTGAATTACAATATTCATTCAATCAGTTTCATGCCCAAAATATTTTTTAAATATTCAAATCTTTCTTCAACCAAAGGTTTGGTGAAGATATCAACAAGTTGATCTTCAGTATTTACGTACTGTAAATCAATAATTTCTTTTTGGACATAATCACAAATAAAGTGGTATCTAATTTAATTGTTTTGCTCGTGAATTCAAAATGAGATATTTTTTATTAATTAATAACTGCTTTATTATCACAAAAGATATGAATCTTACACTCGTAGATGTTGTAGTCTTCAAGTTGATTTTTTATCCATAGAAGTTGTGAGCAACAACTAGCAACTGGTTTGTATTATGCTTCATTCGTTGAAAATGTTATTGTTCCTTGCTTCTTACTCGTCCAAGAGACAAAATTTCCTCCTATAAAGTGCCAACCTCCACTTGTACTTCTCCTTTCAATCTTGTCTCAAACGCAATCGGCGTCGCAATAACCTTGTAATCTATATGTTTCTCTCCCTTTGAAACATAGAGCAAAGTTAGTTATTCCAATGAGATAGTGGAAGATGCATTTAACCGCAATTAAATGGGTTGCCTTAGGGTTGAATTGAAATCTTGCTCATAGACAAACACTAAACATTTTGTCGGGCCTAGAAGCTATATGATATAAAATTTAACCTCTCATTTGGCGATAAATGGTGTTGTCCACTTTTGTAGAGCTCTCGTCTAGCCCTATGTTAGTTGTGGATGCATGAGATTCTTCATCTCCTTTGCTTATTCTAATATAAACGTCTTTAGTAGCTCTTTTACATACTTTGTCATATGTATGTATATAGTTTCTGACGTTTGTTTGATTTGCAGTCCAAGGAAGAACTTAGTTCACCCATCATACTCATTTCAAACTTTTCTTGCATGATCTTGTAAATAATTTGGTAGAAAGTTTCGTTAGTAGCACTAAAAAGTATGTCATCAACGTAAATTTGAATTATAATGAAATCATAGTTGACATATTTGCGAAACAACAGTGTCTACTGATGAGTGCATATTTATGTCCACATTTATGCTTTAAAATTAAAATTTTTGATAGAATATTTGTGCTTAAATGATTGATTTGTAGAGGATTTGTGATTATTGGATTTAGCGTGTTTGGAAATAAAAAGGGCTTAAAAAGTGATTTTAATTGCATAAATTATTCTTGGATGTTCTAATATTTATTTGTGCAGTTGAAGTTAGAGTTTTATTGGTCCAAATTGCAATTTAAAGCCCAAAATCAGATTTTATTTGATAAATAATGTACAGATGGGTCAAACAGTCAGTTTTTACCCTTGCACCCCCAGATTTCCCTACATGCACCCCTCTCTTCTAAACCAGGCCAATACTGAAGCCCAACAGTAACCCTTTTCTCCTACACCTCCTAAATTTTCCTACCCATACCCCTCTCTTGAGTCGATATTTTATACCATTAACTTAGTTTTTCGCGCCGAATTGTGTTGATGATTTGCGCTTAATTCTTAGTTATTGTGTCATTTTCACAATTTGGGTTTAATTAGACCAATAATTCTGATTTTAATTAATTTAAATTAATTGAGCTTAATTATTCCTATTTTTATTTTTCAGGGAAATTTTGGAATCACACTGTGAGACTCTTGGAAGGGCACCAATTAAGTGAAGACTCTCCACAAAGATACTTTAGGATTAGTCAAATTTTAATTTAGTAGATTAGGCTTTTTAAATTAAGTTTTGTATTTTGGGCTAATTTTGGTAGATTAGACAAAAGCCCAAATTGTAAAAATGGTGACATGGCCCTAGGGTTTTAAAATGGGTGGACCCCACCATTAGCAAAGGAATTTTTTCAGACCTAGGGATCCAAAAGAGTGGCAGCCGTCACTTTTGCATGGTCTTCTCTCTCTTGGCATTTTTCATTTTTTTTTGGGTGGAACATTCTCTTTGCTGTTGAGAAACATGGTTGCTCACGGTTTTGGGCTTAAAAATGTTTTTCTCTGGAGAATGGATGAACTCACAGTTTGACTTTCATGATTGAATGAAGAAAAGATTGTTTATTTTCATTTTCTTTGATCATTGCACATACACTGGAACGTTCTCGATGCTGAAGAGAGCTGACTTTCTTAGGTTTCTTTGAGCTGTAGCGTTTTTTTTTTAAAGTGGATGTTGAATGTGGTTTTCGATTTCTCTTGGTTAAATGAAAAGAACACCTTTCCTTTTCTATTCATTTTCTTGTGCAAGGAGCTGAATCACCTTATCTTGTGTCTCTCTTGGCATTAACGGTAGTGATTCTCCATTGGTTAAACAAAGCATAGTTCCTTTTCTTCCATGTGCTTGCAGCTAATGTTGATTGATGGAAGCACCTCCGTGATTCTGTTTTAGAAAGCCTGGAACGTTATTTTTAATGTTGTAGCAATGTTGTTCACGGGTTTTTGGGAGAAGGGAATGCTGATTCAGTGATTTTGGAAAGAAAAGCTGATTCACGTAGCTTTTGATGGTATTCTTGCGGTGATTGAGCTGGAGAGAGGAATCCTAGTTGATGACCTTGGCTTTTGGGACTTTGAAGTCAGCGGGTGCATTGCTTGATGGAGGAAAGAGTTTTATTTAATTGCAGAGGTGTCACGGTTTCATCATATTGCCACTTGAAATGTTATTTAATTTATTTGGCTTTTAAGGAAATTGTTGGAAGTGGTGATTGAGTGAGAGAAGAGTTCGGTAATCACATGGAGGAAGTGTATTTCAATTTTATTTCATTTAGTAGATGTGTTGTCCCATCAAAGTAGGTAGGTTAGTAGTACTTAGATTATTTATATTTGGTAAGAAAGCGTTGGAAAGAGGGGCATATGACTGACTTTGTTGATGAAGATTATTGGAAGAGTACTTAATTCCTTTGAGCAATTTAAGACCCATGCTAGAGAAGGTGCAAACAGCTATTGACGTTGGAAGAAGAGAAATCACTCTTTTGTGGTTTTTGGCTATTGGAAAACGTGACTCATTGCCTTGGAAAAGTGGATGCTGAACGTTAATTGCTTTTTGAGAGAAGAATTTCATTTTGTCTCCTTGGGAGGTCACGACCAAGAGGTCCAATTTTACACTAATTGCAATTTTAATTTGTTTGGTTGGATTTAATTTTTTTTAATTTAAATTTAGTTATTTACACTAGCAAAAACAAAAATCACTTTTCAAACCCCCCCCCTTTTTGTGTTTGACAAAATTCTGAACCGCAAAATTGGTCCTTGGGAGACGACCTAGGGGTCATTCCCTAGTTATACTGCACTTTAAAATGCACATCAAATTTGATTGGGCAACGACACCCATCACCCTCCTATCACTAAGTCAGACTTCACCAGATTATGCCACGTGTCCAAATCCTCCACACACAAATCTGTCCAACCACAAGCTGCCACATCAGCCCCCATGCGACATCATCATCTTCCACCCTAATTCCTAACCCAGAAACCCTAGCCGCCGTCAGATATCCTAGGGCGCCGTCACCATGCCGCACACCGGCCACCATGTTTCTCACCACCATGTCGCCGATCACCTCTGTCATCCTCACCAGAATCACCGTCGACTGCTGTTTTCCATCACGCGCCACAATCACGAGAGAGCTTTCTCTCCTTCGCACAACAACGCCTTCGTCTTCCTCGATGCCACAGAACCCAGAATCGCATCAGCCATGGAAGCATCAGAACCTGCATCAAAACTAGACAAAAACCCAATAGCAGAGAACCAGTTCGTAGTCTCCTGTGCTAGCCTCCATCGATCTCCACCTGCGAATCGAAACCAGAGAAGCAAGATTCTCCGCTACCACCATCAATCTTCCCTGCAAAATTCAAGTTCGCACTATCCAGATCATGGAACCCATCAAGCCGCCACCGTGAAGCTTCTTCTTCGCATCTCGCACCTGCACTTAGAAAACCAAAGAAGCAGAGAGGCAATCTTCCTTCAGCAGCGCAGACGCATGATGTTTCATTTACCCCCAATTCCAAAACCCTAATTTTGGACAGAATGTGGAAGGACACATGGCGGCATCTCATTGGCGCGTTAAAGCTGGTCAATCCTAGTCAAAGTCTGGTCAACAGGGGTTCTGGTGCAATTTTAGAGAATTCTGAAGAGGCTAAAATGCAAATGGAGGAAATATTAGGGTATTTGTGCAATTATGGAAAGTCAGAAAAGCTAAAAGATAAATTCAGTTGTTGAATTAATTTAATTTGGGAATATCAACAGAAAATATCTTCCAAATAATATTATAATTATCTAAATCTTTTAGTTATTTGGAAGATATAAGATAAAAGATTCTATCAACTGAATATTCAAAGTCCAAGCCCAATCAAACCTATATAAAGAGACCCAGGGAGGCAGAAGAGAGCATCATTCATTCATTCATCCACCATTGCTTTCACTTTTCTTTCATTATGTGTTTCTAAGCTCTTAGGGTTATTCTGCTGTAATTTCATTATGGATTCTGAGGTTAATTGAATTAATGCAAATTTTTATTTTGATTATTGATTTAAGTTGATCTCTCTCTATGTCTTTCATCTCTCTATCATATTAAAAGCAAAGATTTTGGCATCATTATGTGTTTGAATCTACATGCATATTAATTATATGAGTTCTAGGGTTTCTAGGTTTAATTGAGAATCTACTTT